>NC_141039.2:37510000-37810000 GCF_052040795.2 Danio rerio | reverse complement strand
CAAAATTAGATACAAAAGAGCATTTTTTTTAACAAAATTAGGCTATATAAGGTGGTCAAAAATTGTTTAAATGTTTACCGTTGATATTTTGGGTTTCAGTGCTTTTGAAAACACTGTCGGTTGGGTTTAGAGAAGGGGGTGGATGGGGGGATTGGTTGGTTGTTCAGTCAGTCGACAATGGCCTCTGGTAAATTAACGTGAGAACAGCAGGTGTGAATGGCACTCGAGGGAAATTTGAGATCTGAAAAAGCATACACAGCGGCCTCTGGTGGATTTGGGAAAACAAAAGCTGCAAAAAACCTAGCTCCTGTGACATATTTTGTGAACTCTTGAAATATACATAGGGTATGTATTAATAATGAGCCTGGGTTGCATATTTCTCCTGAAAAAAAAAATTGTCAATGTTTGCGTTTTAGTCGTTTTAACTACTATATTATAAGCAATTTTTGGGAAAACTAAGAGATCACAACTGTTTCCTAAAAAAGTATGCCACAATGTTTTATTCATTCATTCATTTATTTTCTACCGCTTTACCGGGCCGGGTCGCGGGGGCAGCAGTCTTAGGAGAGTACCCAGACTTCCCTCTCCCCAGAAATTCCCCCAGCTCCTCCGGGGGGATCCTGAGGCGTTCCCAGGCCAGCCGAGAGACATTGCCACATTCCCACCAGCGTGTCCTGTGTCTTCCCAGAGGCCTTCTCCTGGTGGGATATGCCTGGAACACGTCCCTAGGTAGGCATCCAGAACAGATGCCCGAGCCACCTCAGCTGACTTCTCTCGATGTGGAAGAGTCTCTATTCCGAGCTTCACCCAATCCATAAGGGAGCGCTCTGCTACCCTGTGAAGGAAACTAATTTCGGCCACTTGTATCCGAGATCTTGTCCTTTCTGTCATGACCCAAAGCTCATGACCATTGATGAGAGTAGGAATGTAGAATGACCAGTAAATCGAAAGCTTTGCCTTTCAGCTCAGTTTCTTCTCTACCAGCACGGATTGGTACATCGACCGCATTACTGCTGCCGCTGCACCAATCCACCTGTCAATCTCACGTTCCATTCTGCCCTCACTCGTGAACAAAACCCCAAGATATTTGAACTCCTCCACCTGGGGTAAGAGACTTTCCTCCAATGTTATATAGGTGGTGGAATGATCCCTTCTGCTAATTAAAAAAGTTACACATCAAATTAATGTCAGATTATTGTTATAAATATAGATTTTAAAAGTGGTTTATGTTATTTAAATGATTGCGTAAATAATGACCAAACATTCTAGAGTCGTTACTGCATGATATTTTTTGGCTTTTTTGTTAATTTGGTGCTTAAAAGTCATTCATTTTCCAAAGTTGTTTTAAAAACATACAGGGTTGAAAAGAAAAACATGAGGGCGAGTAAATATTGACAGAAAAGACCAGATTTTACTACTATTTAAATGAACCTAAATGGTGCTTTTGTCAGTTTGTAGCTTTAAGGTTATTACCTTTCATTAATTTAGAGATCATAATTTTTCGGTAATTGTTTTAAACGACATGAGGTGAGTAAATAATGACTGAACAAATCTGACACCTTTACTTTATTATTGAGATTTATTGAGTTTATTTTTTCATTTGTAGCCTAGAGGTCATTCATTTTATTACTGTTAAGAACATAATTGTTCTCAATCTGTTTGACTGATCATTTTGGAGCAGCTATTCTCTTAATTAATTTTCCTTAATTTTCTAAGGAGGTTTAATAATCTAGGGATGTTTCAAACACATTTTCCATGAGAAGCACACCTCCAATGTAAATAGAAACACTGACTGCCTGCCTTTTGCCAATATTAACATGCAAAATGAGCAGGAGAAATTCAAAGGCACTATTGTTTCATGCTCCATCTTCTTCCACCCCCTCTCTCTAGCAGTAACGAATGCTTTCTTTTAGAAAAAACACAACAGCAAGGCATGTGGAGATGCTACCTTTTTCTCCAAGCATGCGTGGCCCACCCAGAATGTTTTGACATGGAAGCTTCTGCCACCATTAATGGAGACAGATATGTTACATTCTAAAGTATTTAGCTCAACCCACCTGCTCTCACTAAGAAAATAAAGCTTGGGAGAATTTCCTTCTCTGGATAAATGGGCCATTGAAGCCTTGATGTATTATTTGTGTTTAAAAAGAAGAAAGGATACATTTTCACCATTTGATTCTGCTGTAAATGAATAGTGGCCGGCTGCTTGGAATAGCATCCTCCTTATGTTGCGAAAACCATTTATTATCAGAGGTCTGATCTGCTTGGCTTCAGCTGTTTTTCTAACAGTCTATCTCTAGTGGTATCAGCGGTGTTTAGCTTTGAATGTCAACCATTAGGCACAAGTATCTCTGTAATTCAGTAATAAAATTACACTATAAGCGATTCCTGCTGAGAACTGAAGGCAGACCTCGCAGTGGTTTGTAAGTTATGTAAAAATTTTATGATCAAGCTATTTTTTGTTCTTTTCTAATGCTCTTTTAATTTGGTTTACATGCAACCTACAGTAGTGTGTCCCCTACAATTGAATTCAGAACCCCAATGACACCCTTGCCCTTAAAAGTAAAGCTATTAATATTGTTTTCTAAAGACCTAACAGAAATAGTTTACCGTTCCTTTCCTACAGAAATTGTCTATACCAGGGGTCACCAATCTTGTTCCTTGAGGTCCGGTGCCCTGCAGGGTTTAGCTCCAACTTGCCTCAAAACACCTGCCTGGGTGTTTCAAGTATACCTAGTAAGTAAATAATAATATTTCACATAATGAAAATGTTAAAAAAAGATTTCTTGAAATTGTTGCAAATTGATTAAAAATAAAAAACCTCAAAAATCACATTTGAACTCTAAATAAAGCTCAGGTTCATTCTGTTTCCACTGACCATTCTTGAAATGGTTTAGCAGATTAATTAGAGTTCCCCTGTGGTAAATTCAGTTGATTGGACATGATTTGAAAAGGCATACACCTGTCTGTATAAGGTCCCAGGCTCGACTGTGCATGTCAAAGCACAAACCAAGCATGAAGACTAAAGAATTGTCTGTAGACCTCCAAGAGAGGCACAAGGCTGGGGGAGGTTACAGAAACATTTCTGCTGCTCAACATGGAACATGTTTGGAACCACTAGGACTCTTCCTAGAGTTGGCCGGCCATCTAAGCTGAGTGATCGGGGGAGAAGGGCCATAGTCAGGGAGGTGATCAATAACCTGATGGTCACTATGTCTGAGCTCCAACGTTCTTCTTTGGAGAGAGGAGAACCTTACAGAAGGACAACCATCTGTGCAGCAATCCATCAATCAGGCCTGTATGGTGGAGTGGCCAGACGGAAGCCTCTCCCCACCTGGAACTTGCCAAAAAACATCTGAAGGATTCTCAGACCATAAGAAACTAAATTTTCTGATCTGTTGAGACTAAAATTAAACTCTTTGGAGTGAATGCCAGGAGTTATGTTTGGAGAAAACCAAGCACTGCTCATCACCAGGCTAATACCATCCCTGCAGTGAGGCATGGTGGTGGCAGTATCATGTTGTAGGGATGTTTTTCAGCAGCAGGAACTGGAAGACTATTCAGGATAGAGGGAAAGATGAATGCAGCAATGTACAGAGATATCCTGAATGAAAATCTACTTTAGAGTGCTCTTGACCTCAGACTGGGGCAACAGTTCATGTTCCAGCAGGACAATGACCCAAAGCACACCGCCAAAATATCAATGCAGTGGCTTCATAACAACTCCTGAATGTCCTTGAGTGGCCCAGCCAGAGCCCAGACCTAAATCCTATTGAATATCTCTGGAGAAGTCTGAAAAGGGCTGTACACCATTGATTCCCATCCAACCTGATAGAGCTTAAGAGGAGTGCACATAAATTCCCAAAGACAGGTGAGCCAAGTTTGTGGCATCATATTCAAAAAGACTTGAGGCTGTAATTGCTGCAAATGGTGCATCAACAAAGTATTGAGCAAAGACTGTGAATACTCCTGTACATGTGGTTTTTTAGCTTTTTTATTTTTAATAAATTTGCAACAATTTCAAACAATCTTTTTCAACGTTGTCATTATGGGGTATTGTGTGTAGAATTTTGAGGAAATAAGTTAATTTAATCCATTTTGGAATAAATCTGTAACATAAAAAAAATGTGGAAAAAGTGAAGCGCTATGAATATTTTCCGGATGCACTGTAAGTATGATTTAATGCTTTAAATCTCTTAATAATCCATCTTTAGAGAGATCGCATTATAACAATTGGTTTTATGATGAAAGCCCTGTACTTTTATCCTGGGCAAAGCAGTAGGCCTATACAACTGATTGAATGAACAAATAAATAGATATTTGGGAAATATATTTTAGAATGAGTATTCTTATGTTATTGCTAAAGAGATTTTATCAAAGTTTTGTTTATTTTTGTTTATTTTGATCATTTGCAGTCCTTAATGTATCAAGTTGATGCAGTAGACGTTATAGGATTTTGTTTCTCTCTTTGTTTCTCCAGGTGTTCCTTTATTTAAATTGCACAGACCAATGTTTTTTGGTCAAAAAAGTTATGAAAAATTTAAATGTGTATATTTTACAGCATAACAAAACAAATATTGCTGCAAATTTGCAAAAAAAAAATAATGATGCACTAAAATCAGTAATTCAGAAAAGCTGTAAGCCTAGGGGAAACACTGTACAGATTCTTCTTATTCTCTGTATTTTGAATGAGGTTAATTAAATTCCTTGCTGTCAATACAAAGCGTCCAAGATGTTTTAATTGGTTAAAGTCATTTCCACAAGGTGGGGGCTCAGGTTTAGCCATTGGAAAACCGGATAAGGGATGTTTCATCAGAGGCCTATAGCGATGAGTCAAAACAAAGTGGGTACAAACTGAAGGGGTCTATCAATATGGCCATTGTTGCAGAGGGCGTAGCTGCACCGAATGGAGTCTGTGACCCTAGTGCAGGATTTCACACCCCCTCCAGAGCGTTCACACACAGCCTGGCGTCTGTGCAACTGTACCAGAAGATTGAGAGCACGTCAAATGCCTCTTATCAGCTCAGCATCGCAGACAAATAATAAGATCTCTTGCTGCTTCTGCAGTGGTTTCATTATCATTTGTTTAACTTTCGTGGAATCTGCCTTAAATTTTCATTTACTACATGCTTGCCTTTTGCGAGGTCTGCTTTTGGAAGCACGTTTATGTAACCATTAGGTTTAGTGTTGGATTTTAAATCCCATCTGTTTTCATATTCATAATACTGATAAAGGATATTCATAAATCTAATGTCTACTTGTATTGGCTGTGTGAGGAAGAATATGAAGTATAAAATGTAAGATGAGTTGTTATACAACTAAAGAGGGTTCGAGCATTTGGGTTGGTTTTTGTTCAAAACTTTGTTCACCTCAAAATGGAAATCCAGTCATCATTTACTCAGCCTAACGTCGTTCCAAACCCACAAGCTTTCGTTCAGAAGATTTCTGTTCCTCTTTTGAACGTCTTTTCAAGCAAAACTCTGACACTTCAGAATGTAAATTAAGAGACATTTCCAACATAGGTTCATTCTGGAAAATGTAGCCCTACTGTATATACATTTCTGGAGATTATGCAAATTGTGTAGTCAGAGCTACGTATGGCTGCATTTCATCTTTAAAACAAACGCTTTGGGGCATTCCAGAAAGCGACTAAGACAAAAACAGAAGCCAAAAAATTAAATAAACAGGTAAATAACAGTGTAAAAATCAGGTGAGGGCTTTTCTTTTTTCTGGATTGCTTTTAAAATAGTGTCGGTTGGGTTCAGGGAAGTGGGTGGGCGGCTCAATCTGTGCTTTTGAAAACACTACTGGTTGGTTTTAAGGAACGAGGAGGTCGGGTCAGTTAATCGGTCAGTGAGTCAAAGGGGTCTCTGGTGGATTTACGTGAGAACAGCAGGTGCGAATGGTACTCACGATATTTGAGATCTCTAAAAGCGTACACAGCGGCCTCTGGTGGATTTGTGTAAACAAACACTGCAAAAAAATTGTACCTCCTGGAACGAATTTGGCGCTCTCCTGAAACGTATATAGGGCTACATTTTCTAAATGAAGCTGGGATTGGTTATTTCAGTTGTTTTTTCCACATATCTTATGAACTAATGTCATGAATTTGGAACAATGTGAGGGTAAGTGCATGTTGATCACATGAGATTCACAGATAAAAACAATAATGAACAAAAGAAGTGTATTACCATACAATCCACCACATATTGTTGTAATTGGCTGTCAAATGGTTGAATCAGTGCCCTAACTCACGCTTTGGTTTGCAAAATTGAAATGTGGTTTTCAGCAATGAATGGACAAGTGAAGGACGTGTTTCACCCCACATTAGACAATGGTGGACATATTTAGACTATTTTGAAAGACAGGCAGACAGAAAGTTCGGCAGCTTTGGCTGCCAAAAGGCCTTGGGTCCACGTTTATACTTATTTTCATTTTGCAACAGAAATATACAGCTTCGGTGTCTGCTAATGTTTGCAGGCCTTCTGGAAAATTGTCCTTCCTTATTTTCCATGTGCTTACATTCTTTAATTTACAGCTTCCCAATAAGGAGTTAGACATCATTGCCATCTCGCTCACCTTAGTGAGAATCAAATAGTTAGAATTTATTTATTCAGAGGTAAAACAAAAAGGCTGTTAAAGAGAAATCATCTGAAAGTGGGCAAACTTATTTAAAAATCATTTATACATTCACATGCTCCACATAAGGTTTACTTTCATGTGTGGAACTTAAAAATATTTTGAGAAACGTATTTGTGTCTTTATGTGTGTGCATACTGAATGTGTCTGGGTTTTCACCAATGCAATGGAAAACCTATCCATTTGTTTTCTTTTTTTTACTTCAGAGTCTACACATTAATTATGTTTTTTTTTTTCACAATTAGAATTGTTAAATGGAATTGCCAACCCAGGGTCATTCTGATTATGTACCCCTACATACATACATTTCTGGAGAATGCAAAATCCGTCCCAGGAGATTTTTTTGCAGTTTTTGTTTTTACAATCCACCAGAGGCCGCTGCTTGCGAGTGCCATTTGCACCTGCTGCTCTCACGTAAATCCACCAGAGGTCCCTGTCAACTAACTGAGTGATCAACCGACCAATTCCCTCACCTTTCCATAAACCCAACCAATAGTGTTTTCAAATACACAGATTGCCCCCTTCCCTTTAAGAGGAAGCTATACAATATCATATTTGTGCATATACATTAGATTTGTCAGCCAAATCTGGAGCTTATTTAACAGAATAATAAACAATAACGGTCTAAAAACTAGTACAGCTAAATTTATATGTTATAGAAAAATTTTAAAAAGAGAAAAAATCAGGAGAAGCAAAAAAAAGGGAAAAAGTTTATTATCTTTCAATTTTTAAATATGTTTGGTGACTAAAATATTATTTTAATAAATATATATGTTTAATAAATCTGACTTGTTTAAATGTTCCAAATACATTACTATATTCACTGAGAAATGGATAAAAAAAAATTAAAATGGGGTGAACTCAACTTTGCTGAGCACTGTACATATACTGTAAGTGTAGCAGCAGTCAATTTCAGTCCAATCTGCAAATGCAAACTATCTTTTTTTTTCAGAAGAGGAAACCATCTTTCAAGTTTTGCATGTGCATTTTGTATCGTTTCCAATAAAAGTGCATTACTGCAAAAACACTTGAAGCATAACAATATTACTTGACATCAGCAACTATGGTATTCTTTGAATTGAGTGCCTGATAAATATGTGTATCAAGATATTATAACAAGATTTTCTCATACTGTACCATAGCAGTAGCATAGCAAGCAACGTTTAAAAAATGTCAGTAACCATAATGTGAAATCTGTGGAACCATATGTAAATATAAGATCATATGCCTGGAAATTTTGAATGAAAAACAGACTGCAATGATTCTCTTGAGTCATTTGCATTCTCTCTCCCTTGTTTAAGAGGATATGAAATTGCTCTGAAGCAAGCTTAGGGTTGGCTGACCTTCTGCTTGCATGCATGCCTACCTCAGTAATTACAGCTAATGGGTCTGTCATCCAAGGCAAGGACTGTTAATATGAAGCTTGGTTATTTTAAAGTTTCTGTAATTTTTGTTTTAACTAATTAGTTATTGGCAGTTTCCATACACCCAATTCTGTTTAACTGAATTTATTTATATAACACTTTTCACAATACATATCGCTCTAATGCAGTCCAAAGGAGAATAAAATCCAGCCAAAGGCAACTATTGCAAGAGAAACTTTCTAAGATGGTTTAGCAGAGTCAGAATGAAACCTTGAGAAAAGCCAAATTTCAAAGAGCTCGCACATGTTTTAACGATTGTTTAAAGGCAGGTATGAACTCCCTATTTTATCACAAATAGTCATGTTAAAATTGACTGTTTTTTGGATTAGTGTCAATTTTGTGACAATTTGATGTTTGTCAGAAGGTTTTATTGAAAGACCTGAACTATAAAACCTTCAAATGATTTTAGGGGTTTAAAAAAGATGTAAACTTTACATCAGGGTATAATGATCACCAGCGATCTAGCTGCGGCATATTCTTGGTAAACACACAGTTCAATAAAGAACTACAATCCACTAGTATATGGACTACAAGTTCCATCATGCACCTTGCACACAGCTGTTCCTGTTTCAGTTTGATTACACACACACAGCCAGAGGATCGTTACAGACTAATTACGAGGACTTTAAATACAGCGCACACACATCTTGGCTGAGTCTTGTTAAACTGTACTGTGACATTATGATGCATTTGTCCTTGTTTAGTCTTCTAGTGTTTTGACCCTTTGCCCTGTTCTTTCGTTTTGATTCATTGACGCCTGTACCAACCATTTGCCTGTGCTTTGACCATGACTTTGGTTGCTTTGCATGTACCTGTTTGCACCTGTTTGGCCCGGTTGACTGTTGTCTGTGCTCAGGTGATTGAATGGATTTGACATGCTCATATTGTTTAAATATAATATATATAGTAAAAACTATTAACAAAACCAATGGTGGCTGTATGGTGGCATAGTGGGTAGCACAATGGCCTCTCACCAAGACTGTTGCTGGTTTGAGCCTCGGCTAGGTCAGATGGTGTTTCTGTGTGGAGTTTGCATGCTCTGCCCATGTCTCCTCTGGGTGTTCCAGTTTCCCCCACAAGTCCATAGACATGCACTATGGATGAATTGGGATAAGATTCATTTGTCCGCAGTGTATGTGTGTGAATGAATGTGTATGGATGGTTCCCAATAATGGGTTGGAGCTGGAAGTGCATCCACTGCGTAAAACATATGCTGAATAAGTTAGGTTATATTGGGCTGTGGTGACCTCTGATTAATAAAGGGACTAAGCCGAAAAGAAAATGAATGAATGAATGAAACCAATAGTGTGATTAAATGTTTAACCCAGCTGTTGAATTTGTCCATTTTTATTCTGCATAATTTACCCACATTCAAGTACTAAACTTTTATTAACTTATTTTTTTTTCTGTTTAACACAAAACAAGATATTAATCCAAGATATTATTCCATTTTGTTTCTGTCCTTAGAAAGCAATAGAAAATACGTGCATGTTTTCTGCAGAACACATTAAGTACAATTTACATTGATTCTTACATTGATTAAAAGCCTTTTATGCATCAAGTTTCCTTTTGGAGCATCAATGTGCATTTGAACTTTTTAAATAATTGTGTTTGTGACCCTCAATTGAGCTCAGCGTAAAAAGTCACTGTTAGAAAGGGTACAAAAGTTGACCAATCTGCAGGACTTTTTATACAACTTTTTTTAAAGAGTAGTAGTTTAACTTTTTAGAACAAACAGGGACTTATTAACAACCATCACAATGCAAGTTCAACACAATGTTATCATCCAGTAACAACACAATTTTAAAAACTGAGGGTTCTTTCTTTTGCAGGGCATTATAATAATTTGAACAATTTTTCTGTCTTAATGACTATATGTAAACTTAGGTTTGGCATTGTACCATGTCTAATGTGAAACATCACGATGGGCAATGCAATCATTGTCGTAGGTGACCAATTAATTATTTATGCAAAACCAATTAATCTATAACAAATTAATTATTTGTAGCCTACCGTTTAAACTACCTGACCCGCATGGTCTTTGTTTTACCCATAACCGAATCACAAATAAATAAAGATAAGTTACACACAAATTATTACTTGTCAATCAGGTTTTTTCCGCAGGACTCTGGTATGAATAAGCAAAGAGATCTGTGTTGTTATAATGGCATCGCAAACTTGGTTGGTAAAAAAAAAGTGCACAACCAACTGGAAACAACCAACAGTAACTGAGGTTTTTGCTAAAATTAATAAGTACAAGCGTGAAAGCGAAAGATTGAAGCAGTGTACTGATGTTGTGACACGTTACCAGATAGATTCAAAAGACAGAAGAGTCTTTAGATAGAGACATAACTAAATATCACATTTAACAACTATAGTGAGACTCGATCCAGCGGTACATCCTTGATAAACTGTCCAACGTGCATTGTTGTCTGGGGTTTTATGCTCAAAACACCCACTGACTGCCTGAGGCTCAGACGTGCGCATATGCTGCAGCGAATGCCTGAGTGTGTGCGTGTGTGTGTGTGTGTGTGTGTGGTCACGTGATGTGCGTTTTCAGTGGTATATTGTGGACGAAAGGCTGTTCTTAGTTTCCTGTGAAGGGAAATTCTAGATGAAACGGCAGTGTGGACATGGATCATTTTCGTACTATGTTATTTTAAAACTAAGACGTGTAAATGCGGCCTAAGTGTGTATTTTTCGCGAACGGGTTGCTGCTGCGATGGGAGTGGGGATGAGGTTCGATATGCCGGCTCAGAATCGTGATGTCTATTGGCCATCTATTGACCCAACCCTAATGTAAACATCTTTTGTGTAAAATATCTTACTCAGGACAGTACTACATAAACAGCAAATGTTTTGTATTTTCTCTCTTTTTTTTTGTCAAAATAATTCAAATTTTCAGAGATTCTGTAAGAGGTTCCCAAAACCTTTGCATAACACTGTATATAAAAGCCTTTTTTACTTTGTGAATATCCTGATCAAATAAGCAGAACAGAAGAGAAGTTGTTTTTTATCAAATGTAGCAAAGCCAATCCAGACTCATTCTGAAAACGTACCCCTATATAAATTTCTGGAGATTGCAAAATACGACCCAGGAGGTACATTTTTGGCAGTTTTTGTTTTTGCAAATCCACCAGAAGCCACTGTGTACGCTTTTTGAGATATCAAATTTCTCTCGTTAATTCCATTCGCGCCTGCTGTTCTTGCATAAATCCCCCAGGGGCAGCTGTCGACTGACTGATCGACTGACCCACCCTCCTTCTTCCCTAAACCCAACTAATAGTGTTTTCAAAAGCACCGATTGCCCAGGGTCTACCCACTTCCCTAAACCCAACTGACAGTTTTAAAAAGCAATCCAGAAAAAGTAAAGTCCTTGTCTGATTCTTACCACATTTTCAGATTAAACCACATTTTCACCCTGTCATTTACTTGTTTATTTATTTATTTATTTTCTGTTATATTTTTCTTACACGCTTTCTGGAACCATTCTTCGCTGGACTCGAACCCTCTTATCGCTTTAAAGATGAAATGCAGCCATATATACTTCTGGCTACATAATTCACAATCTCCAGAAACATATATATGGCTACATTTTCAGAATGAGCCTACATTATGTTCAGCAGAACAGAAAGCTTCTTGGAATTGTAGGACAGAATGTGCACTATTTTCGCATATCAAACATCGAAAGGCTTCAAATTAAATGATGCACATGCAGTGGTTAAAACAACACTGTATTAGTGCATTTTTATAAATATATTACAGACAAAAAAATGGATACTAAAATTCATCATGTATTATTCATGAATTACTAATAGTTTAATCAGTTAGTCATTGCAATTTTATAAAAATGCAAGAACCAGGCTAGCCTATTCCAGTTCCATCTGAGATTTCTGGAAAATATGTAATTGCGGTTGTCAAACAGAACAAGAAAATGCGAACAGAGAAAGAAATGCCCTCTGAATGTGAAGGGGTAATTTTTAGCAGCCCTGTATATTTTCTCAAAGCCAACTAACTCGTGTAACATATCGCTGTGCTGCGGCTATGAGCGCATGAACATTTTTCATCCGCACATTAGCAGGCCAAAGTACACAAGACAATTACGCTGCGTTCAGTCTCTTTAACTGTATACACAAAAAGCAAGAGGTTGAACATTTTCCACCCTTTAGAATACTCCCATCCTCCCGGTGTCAGCTAAAAAGCACAATCATCTGTCCTCTTTTCCTGTAAAAAAAAAAAAAAAAACGAGTGAGAGTCAGAGAGAGAATAGTCTCTTCCTTGTTTTTCTAACAGAATGTGAAAACTCTAGGAAGAGATTAAGGAGAGAGAAAATGACACAGGATGTGATTAGAAAAGACCTCTCGTTTATGATTTTGTATTAATAGTGTGCCAAATATTTTCTCCATGGAAGGAATGTTGTTCTAACCAGTTCCATGTGAATGGTCTGGAGGGGAATGCAGTCCAATGGTTGGGCCTTGCATTAGGTTTTAAAGTGACTGGGAAAGAAGCGTGTAGATTGAGGGAAAACCTTACAGCTTGTTGACTTAACATTAAAAATATTGAAACGTAATTTCTGCAGCAAAAGAATATGGTCTGGATCTTTTCATCAGTTTTAGTTTTTATTTTGTTTTGACTTTTTGTTTTCAAGTTCATTTAATTTTAATTAATTTTTAAAGGTAAATTGACTAGTTTATTTTAGTTTCTATATTTTGAAATTTCTTAGTTTTATTTAAGTTTTTATTAGTTTCAGTGTTAGTTGGTTGTTGTTTTTTTCTAAATAAGGACATTTGTTAGGTGCAAGATTCAAAATGATTAAAATAAATATTGTATAATAAAAACTCAATCAAAGGTACTTTTTTTGAAACGTGTATTCAGAGGACACATGACCACTATCATACTCCACTGCCATCTACCCATCCTCAAATTCAAATACAACAGCCCACAAGATAGCAGGCCTAAGTAAAATATGTGTGCAAGGCTGCGTCTGAGGTTAAATATGCAGTAATGATGGGAAATTTGGATCTTTAACGCGAACCAATCTTTTGTGACAATCCTCCCATGTTAGGACTATGAGAAATCGTGTCGGTTGTTGCTAAATTTGATATGGTTGTGACTGGAAGTTAACAAGAATAATTGATATTATTTATTAAATTTCAGATTTATTGTATTTTATTAACGTCTACCCCTAGCCCAACCCTAAATCTAACCATCACAATAATGTAAAAACAGTAGTTGTACCGAGTATTATTTATGCTATCTACCCAATTAATAGTATTTTTTAATGCCTTCCCCCACCCCAACCCCAATTGGTTCGCAGGAGTTGTAATAGGTATAGTTTGTAGCACCTGATTAAAAAAAAAAAAAAAAAAATATATATATATATATATATATATATATATATATATATATATATATATATATATATATATATATATATATATATATAAATGCAGTGAAATCTTGTTTAAATATATGTAATTTAAGAGCGTTACAATCACATAAAACTACTTTTAGATTATGTATTTTGTATGGTGATGTACATCTAAAGGCATGTGTTGTGGCATGGAGAATTTCTCGTTCGTACTTTTATTTTAACCACTTTTTATGTAACTATATAATGTTACATATAATTAAGACATCAAAAAAACATAATTTAATGTTTACAAACGTTTCAGTTATTTTAACTATGCATGTCTTTAACTTGTAGTTACAGATAATAATGTTACTAACATGATAAGACTTGTTAAAATCTCAAAACACAAGATAATAGTCAAGATAATAGACTATGATTATATTTGCACTTTGGAGAAGTAGAATAGCTTTTGATCAGGCACTCAACGGCTTGATCTCGCCAATGGCAGGAGGATTACAGACTCTGAGGTGCTGTACAAGTCAAACACCTGCAGCGTGAAGCAAATAGATTTACTTCTGAAAAGGCATATAGTAGGCTTATGTATTAAATACATTTACAAAGACAAAAACAAAGGATGTTTTTGCTATAATTTTAGTTAGTTTCAGTTAGTTTTGTACACAATACAGTTTCAGGTTTTTTTTCGAAACTCTCGTTTTTATTTTTATTTCAGTTAACAAAAATGATTTAAAATTTTTAGGTTTTTTTTTTTTGGTCATTTTTCGTTAACTATAATAACCTTGGTCAGGATTCCTGTTTTGTTGTCTTCCCTGACACTAAAGGTTGTGCATTTATTTCTCTTTATTTCACTGTTGACTCTTAAATTCTTAGAAGTGGCATTCGATGAGTTTCAGGACATTCAGAAGGGTTTATGAAAGTCATTCTTTCTTGTTGAGGATATTGCTTGCTTCACAAGTTATTTATACAGGCTCAGCCAGATGAACAGAGTACAGATAGATGCAGATGAAAGTGTTTGTTTGTGCTGGCATTTGCCTGTGTTAAGGCCCTGGTTCTGGGTTTTATGGCTCTTGACATCAAAAAGACAGCACAATCTCTTGCATCTCTACGGCATGCCTTGCACAGGAGGCATGATAATAACTAAAGTCCATCAAGTGGGCAATGAATTAATGATGTTTTTACATACGGACAAAGAATTAGGACTGCTAACCTCTTGGATGGGACAAAACCGAAATTTCCACTACATCAGATAGGAGTTATATCAAAAGCCTTAAACCATTGAATGAAATTGGGTTTGTGTTGAAGTAGGGCTGGGTCAATTAACAATATCATCAAATCACATCGATAACGATAATAAGCTCTGGACATTTTTACTTTATGTTGATCCTAAGAGCCAATCACACAGCATAAATATGCAACAAGTTCAAGTTGGGGGTGGAGGGAGTCCTCAGTCTGTGTTTGTAGTAGCCAGTGGTGGGAGCAGAGGAGCTGGGAGGGAATTGAGTCTCCTGACCACCTGGTGGAGGAAACTGTCCTTGAGCCTACTGATTTTGGCCTGGAGACTGTATAGTTTTTTACTAAGTTGAAGGAGCTGTGAGAGGGTGGTAAGGGTTACCTGCAATCTTGAGGGCTTTCCGGGTAAGAGGGGAGTGGTAGATGTCAGAGAGGGCAAGTGAAAGAGACACCAATGATCCTCTCAGCTGTTTTCACATTGTGCTGCAGTCTTCCGACATGACGACGTGCAGCCTCTGTTCCACACAGTGATGCAGCAGGTCACGATTCTCTCAAAATGACTCCACTGTAGAAGGTGTACATGATGGAAGGTGGTTGCTCTCTTGCTCTCCTCAGTTTGCGGAAGAAACAAAATCATGGTACATTATAACCGCTGCCACTAAAGCTCACAGTGTTGACTAGTCTGCACTCCTGCAATGTCCAGCACGTTCCAGCCCACGTGCCTGAATGTTTCTAGCAACCCGATACACTGATTTGTTGGTTCAGGTGTATTTAATTTGTACCAATACCCACACTTATGGTATTGGCCACTTGAAAGCACATGCACAAGACAGGAATTAAGTGTCCGAGACTGTCCTTTGTCTGAAAATCCCAGTGCATTTAGCATATACTAAATCCACAATACCTCTAACATTGCTTTGGAGTGATATGTTGAGGCCAAGTGTACAGTATATCACATATAATTTTTGTAAAATGTAAGGTTTGCTAATTTTATTGATGGATTGAGATAAGTTGTGTGCAACTTCTAAAACATTACCAAATGTGCTTCATTGCGTAATTTCCTAATTTCTCAGATTTAATGAACAAAATGAATACTGTAAAAGTGCTTGTATTATTTTGGGCTGGTCATCATTGTGCTGTCTTCAGTTTGATCCTAGCTCCACCTTTGATTAAAATGACTTTCTGAAACATCTGGTACATAATGCCCTATTTAATGTTTGTATCTCAGTGGGCGATGTGTGTGTGTTTTTTATTGTTAATACTCATCCAGAGCCTTATATATTGTGAAGTGCATACATTGTAAACTTCTTAAATGATCAACAGTTTTTGAGTGGTTCCAAGTAGTGGATGAATTTAAAATTTCTTTCATTACAACTTGCATGCATTTAAAATTTTTGAATACAATACAGATATCAGCATCACTTCTCAAGCTTTATTGGTTTCTTCTGAGAGAGCAAGCCAGTTATATTTTACTAAAGCCCCAAAATGAGAGAATTTGGGTGTGAAGATTCTTTAAACAAGAAAGATCCACACAAGATAATTTGGTTCATATTCTTAAAAGTGCACAAAGGGAGGACTTCTCTATATTAATTATTTGTTTTCTGTGTGTGCAGAATGCAGAGCATTGTCGTTTTGATACCAAATCTAAGATTCAGAATATGTTTGACACCAAAAACTAAAACTAATTGATATTTTATTTATATAATTTATATTTTATATATTTATATAATTTATAATATTTATAATTTATATTTTTAAATAATTTTTAATAATATTTTTATAATAATTTTTATATTATATATATATATATATATATATATATATATATATATATATATATATATATATATATATATATATATATATATATATTTCTTTATGATATCTATAATATATTCATTTTCATTCCTTTTCATTTGCTTAGTCCCTTTATTAATCAGGGGTCACCACAGCAGAGTGAACCACCAACTTATCCAGCAAGTTTTTACGCAGTGGATGCCCTTCCAGCCCCAACCCATCTCTGGGAGAGGTCCACACATACACGCCCATACTACGGACATTTTAGCCTACCCAATTTACCTGTAGCGCATGTCTTCGGACTGTGGGGGAAACCGGAACACCCGGAGGAAACCCACGCGAACGCAGGGAAAACATGCAAACTCCACACAGAAACGCCAACTGAGCCGAGGCTCGAACCAGCGACCCAGTGACCTTCTTGCTGTGAGGCGAACGTGCTACCCACTGCGTCACATTTATAATATATAATTTATAATATTTTATATATTTATAATGATTTATAATATATAATTTATATTTTATATATTTGAATAATTTATTAATTTATATATAGCTCATATATCGTGGCCATACTCCTAAAGTGCTTCACAATCAGGAGGGGGGTCTCTTGACCACCATCAGTGTGCAGCATCCATTTGGATGATACGACTGCAGCCATAGGACACTGGCGCCAGTGTGCTCACTACACATCAGCTTTAGGTGGAATGGAGAGATGGTGATACACTCAATTCAATGGATGGGGACGATTAGGAGGCCATGATGGTTAAGGACCAGTTGAGGGAATTTGGCCAGGACACCAGGGTTAAACCCTACTCTTTACGAAAGTGCCATGGGATTTTTAATCACCACAGAGAGTCAAGACCTCGGTTTAACATCTCATCCAAAAGACGGCACTCAGTAACAGTATAGTGTCCCCTTCACTATACTGGGGCATTAGGACAGACCACAGGTTGAGTGCCCCCTGCTGGCCTCACCAACACCGCTTTCAGCAACAACCTAGTTTTCTCATGTTGTCTCCCATTCTGGTACTAACCAGGCTCAGCTCTACTTAGCTTCAGTGCGTAACTGGGCTGCTCCTCAACTGGTACCCACATATTCTCATTTCCAATATTAGATTCAACCCATTTATATGTATATTTATGAACGTAAGTGCCACCCCACACTACCTAACAAACACATAAATATAAACAATATTACTAAAATAGCAGTCCCAAACTATTATTTGTTGATACAAATAAAAATTGGAAATTTGTGTCACAAACTGCATGCTGTTAATTTCCATTCTATTCATGATGAAGTTTAGCAAGTTAGCAATTTAAGAATGTGCTGTTAGAAAATAATAATAGCTGACAGGGCTAGAACCATTTGTTATTCCTGAGTTGAAAGCGGCAGGATTTTACCACCACCATTTCACATTAAACCCATTCACATTTTGTCGCTTTCCAAATGTCTCCCACTGAAAATGATCCAGAATACAATTTTACCAGATGACTTTTATATCCGTTTGGAAAGAATTTATAATTGTTGGGATTGGGATGATTCTGTTGTTGTGTGCAACTGCATAAAATCTAATATGTTAAGTTTATTTATAAACTAATTTTGAGAGGATCGCGTGCTTATAATTGCTTGCGGCTGGTCCCGCATTATCCAATTTATATTTTCCATTATCCAATTTTATTATCCACTATAAATACCCTAAGTTATATATGACAGCCATCTTCGTTTTGAAGAATCCCCCCTTCCACCCCTACTCCTCCTCCTTTCCCAGACAGGTGGCACAGTGTCCTAGTGGTTAGCACTATTACCCCATAGAACGTCACTGGTTCTAGTCCTTATCAAGCCAGCCGACGTTTCTGTGCGGAGTTTACACGTTCTCCCCATGCTCACATGGGTTTCCCGGTTTTCCCCACCATCCAAAAACATGCAACTTAAGTTAATTGACTAATCCAAATCGACACTGTAGTAGCTATCTGTTCATTAGCTACTACAGCAGGGGAGTTCTCGAGATCTACCTGAGCTCAAACTCCTCTCTCGCCTTGCAAACGCCCAGGCTCGAGGATCTTTTGAGCTCAGGGCTCTCTCCTGGACAGCATGCCAAACATGCTTTATAATCCATCATCAGCTAAGTGTAAACTCTTGAAACAAGGTAAAAGCATAGATGAATACAATAAAGAAAGAGTTACAATTGAAATATTGTTTTATCGTTTTCCAAGTCTAACAGTGTTTCGTTATTAACGTTACTAATGGTTCAATACTAACAGTCATAGGCCTCTAATCAAATGCAAATAATACATTATGATCCTTAACATTGATATATAATAGACTCAACATTGCATATCTTATGATGTGACTATTGTGAACGATTATATTGCAATATTGAAGCTGAAGCGCACCTAACATGAAATGTCTACAGCAATCACACATGTCCTTCAAAATCAAAGTGTCAACCCGCTAAAAACACTTCTACGACCCACTTTTGGGTTATGACCCACCAGTTGAGAAACAATGCCTTAATCTTTAGTCCTGTAGAGTCCAATTTTCTGTTTATGATTACTTGTTCAGAACATTTCTGGGTTTTCTGGCGCCAAGAATGTCTGATGTTTTTCACGCTGCCTACTGATACGGATCAGTAAGGATACAGGCCACAGATAAGATCGGGCTAACAGCTGAGGATATCCTGAAACCATCAATCAGAATCATATCCATTCTGATTTTCCTGCCCATTGTCAAGAAGGTAGCCGCCAACATGAAGGAAAAATTTGCCGTTTTGTTTTACAGTGTTTTTTTTAAAGTAGAACTAAAGTAGTAATCCCTGATAGATTTGTCTTCCTAATCAATTCTAGACAGGAGTAAGGATTAATCAGCAGCTCTCCGATTAAAAGTTAACATTCTCCATATTATTGACAGACTTAAACCCTGACACCCATTACTTTTGTGGTGGTCATAGTGCACTGCCAAACACTTTTGGGAGAGAAAACCACCCTGAAACAAACAAACATGGTCTACAAATGACTGTGTTTGTGGCTAGACAAGAATTTAGCAAAAATCTGGTGATTTCTGTGCGTCATGCATTTCATAACATGTAGTGTGGTTGAATTATATGACTTGTGACTAAAATTTAATTCCAGTTGCAGTCATAAAAATATGTAGGTCTTTTTTTATAGAATTGTTTTACAGTGTTTACAGCGCAGGGCTTTCTAGAAGCAACAACTCTGATTGGATTGATCTGTAATGTTTTAAATGTATTTTCATAGAAATACCCACAGTAATTAAACCATAATCTATACTAAACAAAACTGGTGGTGTACACATACGTTCTATGAATACAATTATAGTTTGTCAAAAGTCAAGTCGGGCACAGTGGCTCAGTGGTTAGCACTGTCGCCTCATAGCAAGAAGGTCGCTGCTTCGAGTCATGGCCGGGCCAGTAGGCATTTTCAGCCTGATCTCACGAGGAAACGTAAGTATTTTACATTTTGTCAGTTTACTGGATAATTCCTATAAAATTTGTTTGAGTTCAGTGGTACGAAAATGTACGATTTAAAAAAGGAAACCCCAACTGTCATTGGGTGATGAGCAAATCGTACTAAATTGTGCGAATTAGAACTTGCGAATTCATAAGTATTAGCCACTAAATAAAAAAGCAACAAGTTGTCGTGAGATTGCATTGGCATTTCTTTGTGGAGTTCGCAGGTTCTCCTCGTGTTGGCTTGGGTTTCCTCTGGGTGCTCCGGTTTCCCCCACAATCCAAAGACTTGCAGTACAAGGTGAAATGAATAAACTAAATTGTCTGTAGTCTATTTGTGTGAATGAGTGTATGGGTGTTTTCCAATATCGGGTTGTGACTGGATTGGCATCCGCTGTGTAAAACATATGCTGGAATAGTTGGCTGTTCATTGCGCTGTGGCAACCTCGGAAATAGAAACTAAGATAAAGGAAAATGAATGAATGAATGAATGAAATATATTTGCTTTCATAGTAAGATAGTGATGGAGGCCCATCTGATGCACTCAGTGACCTCTAAGATCATGTTGTGAAGTATCCATTGTTCTCTCCTTCTCTGTTTCTCTTTACAAACACGTTCAACAAGGGTTAAAGCTATTGTTCTTATTCCAGTGGGCACTAATGCGCTAAATACCATGAGTCAGGCCCTCCTAATTCAATCATGAACTCAAACCCTCTAATTGAGATGGATAACAGTGCTGTACGCTGCAGATGATGTGCTCATTTGAAAACCACAGCAAATTTCCAGATATTTCACCCAGCTTCTAAGCCTTGTTCTGGTCACAGAACGTCTGTTTGGGCTCATTTGTAAGTTTGCCACCATCATGGGTGGTCTGATTTAAATTTTTTATGTTTGGTGTTTGCGCAGTGTTAAAGCGTCTCATTTTTCTGGCATGTCTTAAACTGCTGGTGTTTTTTTTTTTTTTTTTTCTCCTGAGGAACAAAACTTTGTTTTCCAAAACTTTCCTTTTCTATGTCAGCCTCATTCTTCCCACATAAAATGCTTTTTCCTGGCATAGTCTTTAGACGTGTGTTGACAACTTTTTTACAGCATGTTTCAAGTAGTGCACACTAATTTAGTTTAGTCTTCATGGAGCTTGAAATATGTTTGTAAGTTAGTTGTTGTTTTTTTCAAATAAAGTGATTTTTACATTTCTAATTATGCATGTGAGATAATATTATTTATAAACTGAAAATATACTGTATGCATTATGAACAAATCATTAAACATTTTGGTATCAATTTTGCATTGTTTAAACTAGTGCTGTCATGGGTAATTTTAATTAATTTATTACAAAATAAAAGTTTGTATTTACATAACATATGTATGCCTGCTGTGCATGTTATTTTGTATGCATGTAAATATTGTTAGGAAAAAAAAACAAATATATATATATATATATATATATATATATATATATATATATATATATATATATATATATATATTTTTTTTTTTTTTTTATGTTTTTTGTTTCATTTAACAATTGTATTTGTATTGCTTAAGGTGATATATTAACCAAACTTCTTCTCTAAGTGAGATGCGCTTTGGATACTAATGAAGCATTTTTGCAGAAGCTGATAGAAATGCAAAGGCCAGAATGTCTAAAATTAACTTTAGCTTTGCAGCTAAACTTTCTATGAGCAGAAATGGGTTGAAACTGAACACAAAATATTTGCAGTTGAGAAGTCTTATGCTTTTAATGCTGTGCAGAGAATTCGTAAAAGAAGAGGAACTATGTTTGGGTGATGCTGACAGACGACTGGAGAATGATGGACAAGTGATGAATTCCACTAAACTCCATCTGTTCTCCACTTCTTGCATTGCATTGGGGATAACCAGAATTCTGTTTATCGAATCATTCATTTGTACGAATAATTTACTAATATTTTTGGCATTTAAAAAAAACCCTCTCTTAACCTTTTTTTTGTTGAACACGCACGAAATTGGTTAAATATTCCAACTATATGCATTTTTAGTTTTGTCTTTTTTTGTACTTTATTTGTAATTTCGAACAAGTGGCCTTCTTGCTGGGTGGCGACAGTGCTAACCACTGAGTCACTGTGCCGCCTATCTGTAATTTATATACATAAAAAATATAAATACACCATGCAAACACATACGGTACTTTTATTTTGGAAATTATCTCATACTGTTTTCTTGGACATGAAAGTAAGTTCGCTTATGCTCAAATTCCTTTCATAGTCACCGGAACTCAACCCACATGCTCACATTTGGGATGTGTTGGGTTGATGCACAGTCAGTGGCAAGAACATTAAAATAGTGTAGATTAGTGTGCAATGTTTTATATTTATGTCATAGTGATTTGACAAATCAGATTTTTTTTTTAAAGTAACGCAATAGTTACTTTCCCTGGTAATTAGTTACTTTTGTAATTATGTTACTCAGTAAATAACTATTTGTGAGAAGTAACATGTAACTATAAGTAATTACTCTTTTGAAGGAACGTGCCCAATCCTGTTGACGACACCTACAGGAGTGATTGATTATGTCTATTGATTGAGCCTTACAAAGTAAGCTGCTTAGCTAATGTTTACATTTGTAGTATTTGTATAATTTGCTAATTAAAAACCATCTGACATGGATTTTTCAAACTTTGAATTAGGCTGATACTGTCCTCCAAAGGTCACATTTTCAGCTGCACCCACATAGAGAGTCTTATGATACAGCATCTGTCGAAAAATAGATTGATTACCACCCGGCCTCTTAGGGCGGGACTTCTGGTTTAAGCCCTGCCCCTTTTATATAAACTTTATAATTCCGGTAATTAGATTCTTACTTATTTAATTAAATTAAATGGTATTTTATAATTCTGGTAGTCAGATTCTTATCAAACTAATAAAATTATTATTCTGGTAATTAGGCTAGAATGTAATCAAACTAATTACATTATAATTAAGGTAATTTAATTGTAATCAAGCAAATTAAATTATTTATTATAACATTATAATATCAGTAATTATATTCTAATCAAGTTAATTAAATTCTATATTATAATACTTATATTCTAATCAAACTAATTAAAATATACAAATTATAATATCGATAATCATGTTCTAACTAAATGAATTTAATTATATATTATTATAACGTAATTATATCCTTATACTATTTAATTTTAGCTGTATGTGTGTGTGTGTGTGTGTGTGTGTGTGTGTGTGTGTGTGTGTGTGTGTGTGTGTGTGTGTGTGTGTGTGTGTGTGTGTGTGTGTGTGTGTGTGTGTGTGTGTGTGTGTGTGTGTGTGTCTGTGCATGTGTTGATAAGGAAAACTTTAACCGATCTCTTAGACAACACCCTGTCAACTGTCTGTAAAAGATTGACTTATAATCAGATATGTCATATATATCTGATTGGGTGTAGTGGGTGTTGCTAGGTGATAAGGAAAAATTTGATGCATCATCTGCTGGCCGTTAGACAATGCTCCTCTGACAGATGCTTTAGGAAGATAGAAGGATAAACCATTGCTTTACCTAATGCTAAATAATGATAAAAAAGTGCTGACACATCATATAGCTGACAGAACCTGGGTGTGTCATCTTCAGATTCTATCTCTGTATGTATACATAGAGCGAGTAATAGTCTGACTTTAAGACTGAACTTACAGTAAATGCGTTGTGTTTTTCACCAAGGCAACTCAAAATGCTGAAATATAATTGGGTAAATGGGCAGTGGGCGGAGCTACTCAGACAAAAACAAAGACATGCACATTTTCAAAAGGAGAATATAACTGACTTTAGCATTGTTTTTCATATAAACAATTATGCTAACTTGGCATATTTTATAAATATCTGCAAAAATATGGTATTGTTATGCAATAAAGGAGACCAAAACTTAATTATGCAGCCAGAAATCAAATTAAAACTGTTACAAACCTGGTACTACTATCATGTATAGTGTACCTAATAAAGTGGCCAATGTGTGTGTTGCTGTCTAGAACAAATTCTCTATCCTAGACAGTCTATATGGATTTTTTTATGTAAAAAAAAAAAAAAAACAATCAAAATGACGTTAGTGGAAGCAGCTGTTTAAGGCGGGATTCCTGTTGTCATTGAGGCCAAGCCATGTTGACGTGGTTACTCAGGAAACCAGGTGAGACGGGGCACAGCATTTGGAAGCGTGTTGATGGATATTTACAGGATGACACGGTCATCCAGGGACATGTACAATCCAAATCAGGACATAGAAATTCACACAGGCCAATATTTGTCCCATTGAGTCAGTTAAGTGAGTTGGATTGAGTGTGAGTGCATGATGAGCATGCGTGGTATGCTTTTATTTGCTGGTCAAACAAAACATCTCAGTGGACACAGATAATGTTAGGAATAGACTGGAACTTAACATCTGTTGGTAGTTTTGTTGAACTGATTTGATCTGTAGATAATTTGTCCTTTTGTTTCCACATTTTTGTTGTCTAGTCTGGGAATCTGAACGGTCATCTTATTGCTTGCATGGTTGTTGACTGCTTTTCAAAAATGTTGCCCCCTTGTGTGCAGAGTTCAGACCACAGTGTTGGTGCCTGCAATGTGCTGTTCTTCTGTATTTTCCACACTTGGAGGTTTGTTCGTAAGCAGTAAAATAAAAGCTGTGGCCCTTAAAATCCATCCATGTTAGGAATTTGGAATTCTGCCTGGGATTTTTAACTCAGGGAGTTTACCTTATTTATTCTAACATGATTGTTTGGGTTTTTGGATTTTGTTGCCCCTGCTGTGGAGGAAATTGCTCTCTCGCCTGCTGGTTTGGAAATAGAAAATTATTTTTTTGAAAGACAAACAAAGTAAAACTCTGATTTATTTTTTATTTTTTTTAGTTGTTGTTGAACCCTTTCAATCCCAATTATCTCTTAAGTCTGCGGTTCTCATCCTGTGTTGCACGTGAATAAACATTTGAAGGGTAAGAGAAGCCGAAACATTCAATGATCTGAGATAACAATCAGTGAAAGTGGAGCTCTTATCGGCAGCGTCCAGACATTTACAGTTTGTGTGCGTGCCTGCATTTGAGAGCATGCGTGTCTGCTGCTGCCTGTCAGTCATTTTCTGTGTTGTAGGCAATTATTATTTTGAATTGGAGATTCTAATAATTAGCTTTTTTACTCTGTTCACTCACCCATGAACCACAAATCTCAGAATTGTATCTTTTTACTGTTATTTACCTTAAAGGCATAGTGGAACCTAAAAATAATAGTAGTAAAAAATAAAGTGATACTGAGATAATTTACTCACACACGTGTCATTCTAAACCTGAATCACTTTACTGTGTTACATATCAAATATTTTGATAATTATTTTAAATGTAATATAATTTTTTATTTCTATTTAATTTAATGTGGGTGGACTATTACTCCAAACTAATAAACTGCATCAGTCTTTTGTTAATCTTGAAAAAAAAGCATAAAAAATCAATGTAAATCTCAAATCTTGACCCCTTTAAGAAATTTTGGATGATTTGACATCTAAACGGCTATCTGATCAGTAAAATTGATGTATACACCCCTACAAATTCAGCCGTACTCATTGGTTTTCTTGGTTTGGGTCATTGGAGGGTCCTTCAGTAGTGACATTCAAGTTATTAAACTGAACTCAATCAAAGTTTTGGACTATCTAACTACATTATTCAATGCAATTCAATTCAACAGATGTTATAAATGTATTGCAAGAGCAAACGAAATGTTTACATTAAATAGAACATATAAAACATACACTCACCGGTCACTTTATTAGGTACATCTTACTAGTACCAGGTTGGACCACCTTTTGTCTTCAGTACTGCCTTAGCTCTTTGTGGCATAAATTTAACAAGGTACTGGAAATATTCCTCAGAGATTTTGGTCCTTATATGATAGCATCATGCAGTTGCTGCAGATTTGTCAGCTGCCCATTCGTGATGTGAATCTCCTGTTGCACCACTTCATAAAAGGTGCTCTATTGGATTGAGGTCTGGTGACTGGAGGCCATTTGAGTACAGTAAGCTCATTGTCATGTTCAAGAAACCAGTCTGAGATGATTCGCACTTTATGAGATATGGTGCATTATCTTGCTGGAAGTGGCCATAAGACGATGGGTACATTGTGGTCATAAAGGGATGGACATGGTCAGCAACAATTCTCAGGTAGGCTGTGGCATTGACACGATGCTCAATTGGTACTAATGGAAAAAAATCACCAAGAAAATATCCCTCACACCATTACCCCACCACCAGCAGCCTAAACCATTAATACAAAGCAGGATGGATCCATGCTTTCATGTTGTTGATGTCAAATTCTGACCCTACCATCTGAATGTCGCAGCAGAAATTGAGACTCATCACACCAGGCAATGTTTTTCCAATCTTCTATTATCGAAATTTGGTGAGCCTGTATGAAATGTAGCCTCAGTTTACTGTTTTTAGCTGACAGGAGTGGCACCTGGTGTAGTCTTCTGCTCCTGTAGCCCATTCCCCTTAAGGTTTGATGTATTGTGCGTTCAGAGATGTTCTTCTGCACACCTCGGTTGTAACGAGTGGTTATTTGAGTGACTGTTGCCTTTCTATCAGCTCAAACCAGTCTGTCCATTCTCCTCTGACCTCTGACATCATCAAGGTATTTGTGCCCACAAAACTGCCACTTACTGAATATTTTCTTTTTGTGTTTTTTTTTTTTTTTTGGACCATTCTCTCTAAACCCTAGAGATGTTTGTGCGTGAAAATCCCAGAAAATCAGCAGTTTCTGAAATACTCGGACCAGCCAGTCTGGCAACAACAACCATGCCACATTCAAAGTCACTTAAATCCCCTTTCTTCCACATTCTGATGGTTGGTTTGAACTGCAACAGATCGTATAGACCATGAGTTGCTGCATTACGAGCAGTTGGATAGGTGTACCTAATAAAGTGGCCAGTGAGTGTAGGTGATGAGTATGTTCCACAAACTGAAATATTATGATTTTTTCTCTGTGTTAAATAAATATCCTCAAAAAAATAACTGTTGCTACTTGTTCAAAGTACTTAATTAAAATGAGTTGAAACAACAATTCTTACTTTTTATTATTTTAAAATATTTTTAAAACCTAAAAGTTTTGTTCAATCCACTTAGATTTGTAAAAAATTAAGAAATTAATTTATTTGCGTTGGACATTATAAAAGAATTCTGTGGAACCTGGCATTTTTTACAGTGAAGTAATTATTGACTAGTTAAACATATGGTCAGATGCGAGTCCATGATCTTCCTGAATGCTAATTTGAATGTACTGTACTTAAGATCAACTAATACGTCGCTGGCCTTAAACACTGCAACAAAGTGCTATTTGTCTTTTAAGGATATCAGACTTGCTGAAACAAGGCTTTTAGTGCAATCGGTAGTGATGTAAACTCCCTTTTTTCCCCTCCCTTGATAGGAATTCCCTAATGGTTCCTGTCATCTAGCCATAGTGCTTGTTTCCTCTTTCTCATCCAGCCAGAAGTAAAGTTTACCTGCTCGCTCTTCTAATCTCTATCGTGCACTTCTAACCCAGAGAGAAAAGACAGTGTCCCTTCTGTCCTCCATATCTCTCAACCTCTTTAGTGCTCCTTTTATCAATGCAAAATAATTACCTTGAGGAAACATGACTGAGGTACAAGATGGGTCAGGCAGAGCATCACTCTTCTGCTCTCCTGTGCCAGCCTGAGCCCTGGCAGCCTCGCTGACCATACATAAAAGAATTTCTCTGAGAATTTTAGATCGGTTTCAATGGCTGGCCAGTGTTTATCCACCTTAAACCCCCCTTCGTCCGACTCTACCAGCACCACCAGCGACCAAATGCCAGGCATTCCACTTTAAGGTTACAGGAGACTAAGGTTAGGCTCTGTCACCCGAATAATATGTCATATTGAAACATAGCCAAGTGTCCGGGCCTTGTCGTGATACAGCAATGGAGAGGAATGGAAATTCTGGATTAGTGTACCAAAAATATTATTAATACTGTAGTAATTTATTCATCCTTATTATTTCTATATTCATTTAATCCTGGGATGGGAAAGTTGCCAGTTATCAGCAACCAATACATCACTCTTTAGTGTATTGTGATCCTTCAGAAATCATTCTGAAATGATTCAAGAGTTCACACTTAGCTCATGATTTATACATAGCTTGTTTGGCATGCTGTCCCGGGAGAGAGCCCTGAGCTCAAGGGATCCTCGAGCCCAGGGCTCCCCCCCCCTTTTGCAGGGCGAGTGGAGATTGAGTTCAGGTCTATCTCAAACTCCCCCGCTGCTGAGGCCAAGGCGAACTTCCTGAGAGTAAGACATTATAAAAAGGTTTTGCTCCTCTCGAAATTAGTTTAAAATTAAACTTCACTTATGTGATGATCAGGGAATATTTCTGGCTATCTTGGATGCAGTTCGAGTTTTATTGGATTCTTTTTGAAATTGAATAAAAAAATAATAATTTTTCAATCATTAAATGACAATGGGTATAAAGCCACAAGAATCAGTTATTTTATCTCATATATTGACTCAGTGGGGCGACATGGTGGCTCAGTGCAAGAAGGTTGCTGGTTTGAGTATTGGCTTGGTTAGTTGTGGTTTCTGTGCTTCAGTTTCTCCCACAGTCCAATGACTTGAATTGAATAAAAGATATTGACCATAGAGAATGTGTGTGAACCAATGTGTATGAATGTTTCCCAGCACTGGGTGGCAGCTGAACAGTTGGTGGTTCATTCCACTGTGGCGACCCCTGATGAATAATGGGACTAAGCTGAAGGAAAATGAATGAATATTGAGACAGTGGACAACAGAGTCTTGTTTTGCTGTTGGATGTCAGAATCAGATTACTGAATATTGAAATAGTTTTAATACCCTGTTGTTGATTGACATGATTTGAAGCTACTGTAATAGTTGTTTTATCATTGTAAGCAAATAAATGGGCTGACTGGAGTGACAAATCCGCAAATTAAAGTTTTAACATGATGATTTTGTGTTTAATGAGTAAATAATTTATTACATTTATACTTGTGTCTGTTCTCGCTACCACACTGCTGTAATATTTGAGCCCATTTCTGCAGACACAGGATGTCAACCTGACGTAATATTGACGTTATACCCCAACATTGTGGGGACGTTGCATTTTGTTTGAAAATGAAAATCGGGTTGAAATCTGAACCCAACGTCAGGCCGACATCAATGTCTAATGTCCAACCTAAAATCATTCAAATATCAACGTCTAATCATGTTACACCTTTACGTTGTGTGGACGTTACCAATATGACATCGATCAGATGTTGGACTTTGGTCACTTTCCAACACAACCTAAAATCAACCAAATATCAACGTAATATGACGTCATTATTAGGGTGCTTTCACACCTACACTTTTGTTTCGGAACGTATCTCGTTTACCCAGTTAGCGCGGTTCATTTGGCATATGTGAACAAGGCAATCGCGCTCTGTTCCGCGCCAAAGTAATCGCTCCGAGATCGCTTGAATGAGGTGGTCTCGGCTCGATTGAAACGAACCCTGGAGCGGATCGATTGCAGTGAGAAAGCGATCCGATCCGAGCGCGGTTATATCACAGTGTTTTATGGATATGTTAGTTTTTATGGATATGTTTTATGGATACACAGTGTTATATGTAATAGGCATACGGCTATTTGAAGAGAGAATTATGAGTAGGGCGGGAAGTTTCGAGAGTCTCCGGATGCCCGCAAACAAGTGATGATCTCCCGGTAATCTCGCGTCTCCCTCCCGGTCCTCAAATATGCATCGTCGCGCACCCTTCTCACCCCTCCCCACCGCGTCTCTCCTCAGACACGTCGCGTGCGTGCGCACCCTGTCAATCACCACCAAACCACCACCTCTCCTGACAGCTGAGCGGGACGCTGCAATAAACCCTGACACTCTGACCAATGTAAGGAGAGTTTACTCGCACATGACTTGTTTTAGCTCTTTTGGTCCGATTTGAAACTTTGCAGTGTGAAAGCAAACCACTCCAAGAGCAAAGAGCAACAATGTAACAATTGTAATCTCTGTTTCGGAACAACTGAATCGATTCACAGGTGTGAAAGCACCCTTAGACGTAAGAATAACGTCTCTAAACGCTGGCTAGACATTGAATTTTGGTCACCTGATGTCATGATCTAAATGTAACCTAACACTAAAGCATCTTATGATGTTGTGTGCTCTTCGGGACCAGTTAGCATTTCACTGTCCAAAAGCTACCCTAAGCAAGTTACAATTAGCATTTCACTGTCCAAAAGCTACCCTAAGCAAGTTACAATTAGTACAAAATTCAGCAGCTAGAATTCTGACTAGGACCAGTGGAAGAGAGCACATAACTCCTATTTTGAAAAAACTGCACTAGCTTCCTGTCAGTTTTCGAGTTGATTTTTAAATCCTCATGTTTGCGTACAAGGCCTTGCATGGTCTAGCACCACAATATTGATTTGAGCTTTTAATCCCATACACTCCTAGACATGCTTTACGCTTGTCTTTTAACTGCTTAGTCAACGGCCACTAAAATCTATTGGAAATCAGGAATTCTCTTAATTGGCACCTAAATTGTGGAACACTTTACCCTCTGTATTCGCAATACAGAAGAGTATTTTTAAATCATCTCTTAAAACTTACTTTTTTAGGGTAGCTTTTATTTGATTTTATGAGATTTTTAGATCTATTACTATTATTATTATTTTATGTTTTTAATAATTTTTGTTATTATATATTTTTTTGCAATTATCCTTGTATGTATCTTTTACTGCTGCACATTTTATATGTCTGTAAAGTGCCTTGAAATGCTACTTTTAAAGGTGCTATATAAAAATATTATTTCTTCTTCTTCTTCTTCTTCTTCTTATTATTATTATTATTATTATTATTATTATTATTATTATTATTTTACTGTTGTCAGTACAAGTCATCTGCTTACATGGAGTGACAAATGAACCTTGACTTTAACAGTAAGAATAAAAGATTACAATGTAGTATTAAAAGTATAGCAGTTTTTCTTTAACAATGAATTGCATAACTTACTGCAGAAAAAAAATTAAATGTAAAAATGTGCACAAACCAATATTAAACATTTACAGACAGTGTTGGGCAAGCTAACTTATTAGCTACTTAAAATGTATCTTAACCACACTAAAATCTTCGCTCTGGGAAATGTAACTTAAGTAGCTAAGCTAAAAGCTACTTGGCAAAAGTAGCTTAGCTACATCTAAACTTTTTTATTGCAAGCTATTTTTACAATTTTCATTTTTAAATCGAAGCATCTTAAATCTAAGTCAATCATATCGTAGTGATCAATAAAACTGTCAATGAAACATATGAGGGAGAATTGTTCAGTTCAATAATTTGCTGCAAATAATATGCTGTACCAAGCAGAAAAAAATTATAGTATATAATTATAGTATATAATTATAGTATATAAATTACAATAAATCAAAGTATATAGTATTTTATAGTTACACATTTAAAATACTATAGTGATTTATAGTAAAGGAAAATACATTATGTAGTATCATTAGTAACTATCATGAACTAATAGTAATTACCAAAACATACTTTAGCCTTTACTACAGTTAACTATGTATAAAACTCCTTTCACTCTGTCATCTTTCATCAAGTAAATTTCTCATGTTAGCCGTCACCGACCGAAGATAGAAGTGGTAGTAACGCACCAAAATGTTTGTTGTCGACCACCGTTAAACAGGTAGAAGGAGAAATCGTCATTCTTGCCATCATATTGATTTACTTTTATCAGGTAGACACCGGCCTGGTGTCGGTGCTGTCACTTATTGATCTGTGATCGATAAATGATTGTGTGGCTGCTACTGCGCTACTTGACTAAAAAATAACTTCACTACAGAATTCAGCTACTTGATTTAGAAAGCAGCGATGCTACGGAAAAATTTAGTTAAGCTAGTAGTGTCACTACTTGTAGCGATGCTACTGCACAACACTGTACAGACAGATAAAGGAAAATTTCCATGAGCTTGCTTTTAGTTGAAGTTATGAAAAAGATGTTATCAATTACTGAAAAACTACACACAGCATACATTTAATCCTTATTTAGGGTTAAAAAAACAGTCAGTGAAAACCTCTCATCTGTTTCTTTCAGCAGCACATGTAACCTCTGATAGAAAATAATTTCATCATCCCGAGTTCAAAATAGTCCTAAAGGCGATGATAATAGTTAACATGGCAGTTTGTTTATTTTTCAGGTTGCTGCTTTCTTAGTTTTGTTGGGCTTCTCCTTTGTTTTTGTTTTTCACGCTTCACCCTCGCGTTTGTCCGTTTCTGAAAGGATCAGATGTTAGAAGCACTTAAATAATCATGCGCTCGTTATTATCATGAGCTCAAAAAGTTTGTCATTTTAAATATAGACGCACACGTGAGCTCTCTGGAGAAAGTGAAACCGCTCACACTTTTAGACGGCCTCGTAAAACAAAAAACAGGACGTGGCAGATTTTGTCCTTCTTTGCTTTGTTGCTGTTCATCAAGACATTGACACGGTTTGTTTGAGCTCGGATTGACCATGGCTCATTACTATATGTATATATTATTATGGTGTAATGTCTCGTCTGTGTGTTAAAAAATGGTGGAGCCTTTGTATTTCATTCTCCTGGCTACGCGATGACATTAGGGACGTTTATCTGTAAACCAATAGCATTCAGCTACGCGTCTAGCTCCACCGTTTGGTACCCTTTTGTTGTGCTATGTACCCTTTGCAAAGGGTATTCAAAAAGTGGTATGGTATGATTTGCTTTTAGTTCCCTTTTGATAGTGGAAATGGCCATAAAAGCATACCAAACCGTACCATACCGTACAAATAAGTGAAAACGGGCCATTAAAGACCCCAATGATTGGTTGGGAGATTTTGGGGGGGATTTATGAGCCAGAATCAATCACTCACTCAATCCAAGTCAGCCTTGTTTTATATTATGCATATTTAAATTACTATAAAGATTTAGTCTTAAATAAGGTCCCTGTTTGGTGTTCAGTGGTTGACTAGTGCCTCTAGTGGCGTGTTGGTGTCTATTCTTCATGTTTTACTCTCTTAATAGCTCTACTGCAAGGTAATGGGCTGTGAAAGTGCTTAGGTTCCACCTAAAACATATTAACATACAAGAACACAGTGGGGCCTTCAGTAAAACACACACAGGCCCACACATGAGCTCTGACTCAACAAACTGGAGCCTTGGGTGGGGTGTCAACTGTCGCAGGTGTCACAGCTTACTTTTAGTCTCTGGCAGACATGTAAAGCAAAACAGCTTTCCTGATGGAATGCTGAGCCATTCAAATTGGTGATGGCTGTTTATTTTTATATACTTCGCTCACAGAACATAACAGGGTGAAGGAGGGGGAAACTCTTATTACCAGGAGAGTTTCCATGGGTCCATTTCACCTTGTAAAGGCAGGGTGGAGGTGGTGAGGTCAGTTGGTTTGTGAATGAGCTCCAGTGGCAGGCTTTACTCCTACTCCCCAAGTCACCTAACTGAGATGTGTAAAAGAAAAAACACCCTGACACCTGGGTGTGAATGGCAGGCTGCAATTCCAAACCGCACACACAGGATACTATTGATGACATCACAAGAAAACGCCCAGAAAACTCATCCGTTCCTCCATAAAGTCTGTGAAGACTGTAAAGGTCTCTTCAATGCTAGTAATATTTTCCCATTCTAGAATTGTAGACACTGATGATGTCGTATGATTAATGAGACTGTATTATAACACTTCACTTGTTGACTCTAAAAATAGAATATGTCTTTTTCCTTCAAAATTTGCTGAAGTGTTTTTCTGGCACAATTTATTATTCTTTTAAAGAGTAGTAAAATAAAACTTTTCTATTTTAAATTTGGTCACACTTTATTTTGATGGTCTGTTTGTTGAAATTAAGTTACATTACATCTACATGCCAACTAATTCTCATTAGATTATAAGTAGACTGTTAGATTGGGGTTAGAGTTAGTGTAAGTTGACATGTCCTTGCAATGTTTCTTATAGTCAGTTGAATGTCTGTTGAAGAAGCAGTATCATCAGATATTAAGCAGACAGTCTATTAATACTCAAGTGTACCATCAAAATAAAGTGTTACCTTAATTTTTTTATTTGTCTTTTTGTAACGCATTATTTATCTTACTTAAAATATTAATAATTTAAAGTTATTGTAAGGTCCTTTTAGAAGTTTATTTTTTTTAATCTTTTTGTTGAGAGGTAGTGTTTTAACAGGACCCACAACCTACAGCAGGGCTATTCAATTGGCAGCCCCCCCCCCAAAGGCAACTTGTTTCTGCCCTCTGAATAGTGTGACCACATCACAAATTAATTTAGTTCAGTCGAAAAACGGCCACTATAGGTATGAAATGACGTGTGTCTGTTCAATGCAGCACAAGCTGCAGTTGAAGGCTGTGCAGAGCGTGAGTCACCTGACATTAAAAATTTTGGTGCCAAAAACATTTGAACAAGCTTAAATGCTTTGGTTGCATGAAACGAAACTGCTGCAACTAAACAAAGTTATGCCACCTGTGCGCTGGTTTAAAGTCCGAGCTTATACACCAAGGCTAATACGCACACACACTGGATTAACTATAGCAGCAGGCCGTTCACATATCGCATCTTTTCTGTGCGCAAGTTCGTTTTTTCTAATGTAAGAATATATGCCAAAATGCGTACGCAATCAGAGCGATGCTTCACGCCATCCAGACGCAGTGAGTAGAAAACATCTCACACCGTAGCGGAGCTGTGCGTGGCTTTCAGTGCAATGCAAACAGAAGATATGTTAGACAAATTATTACAAATTATTAAAATTATTATGCATGTATGAACGCAGATGATAACAACAGTTTATTTCAATACTTAACTAATATAAAGCTTAAATTTACATTAAATGTGATAACCGTGAAACCATGATTTTTCTTCAAACTCTAATCGTGCAACTAAAATCTAGAATTGTTGCATCCATAATTTTTATGCAGTTCAAAACATAACATATGAATGAGTTTCAATGTAGAAGAAGCCGACTTAAGCAATGAACTGATTATATTGTGCTTTAAAATTTAACATCTGAATGTTTGGTAAAAAAAAAAAAAAGTCTCTTTGTACAATCCACTGATATTGTTCATTTATTAATTTATTTTATATTCGGCTTCGTCCCTTTATTAATCTGGGGTTGTCACAGCGGAATGAACCATCAACTTACAATTTAGCTTACCCAATTCACTTATAGCGCATGTCTTTGGATTGTGGGGGCAACCGGAGCACCCGGAGGAAACCCACGTTAACACGGGGAGAACATGCAAACTCCACACAGAAATGACAACGGAGACTGACCCAGCCGGGGCTCAAACCAGCGATCTTCTTGATATGAGTTGATTGTGCTACCAACTGCACCACCATGCTGCCCGCACTGATAGTATGTAGTTTCAAAATACAATTATTAGCATTTTAATGTAGAAAAATACAACGTGGGTGTCTTAAGAAGCAAAAATACAACATATGTGCACTTACAGTATATGCTGTTGTGTCATCACTCATGATGCAAGTCATATCTCTCTGGCCCCTCATTTGGCATGCTTTTCATGAACTGGCCCCCATGACAAACTAATTGAATAGTCCTGACCTACAGTATATCACTATACATCTGGAAGTGGTCCTAAGTGGTCAAAACCTTTTACACCCTGTATAGTATCATTCACAATGTGAAGGTATTGACAAAAATATAAATACCAAGTGTAAGCAAGGCCAAAGTGTTCTATATATTGAAAGAATGCTGCTGTTGGTGGCTTGAGCAAGCCTGAGTATCTACTGTATGTGTTAACTCACTAGCTTTACAGAAAATTGTGACTAATGTGCAAAACGCAGAGAGAATGGATTATGCTGGCCTCTTGCTCTCTGCAACTCTGGCCGCCCTCTGAAGCTAAGCAAAGCTGCGCCTGAATGGCAGACCACATGGGAAAGCTGGGTTGCTGCCGGAAGTGATGTTAGTGAGGCCACCAGGGGGCACTCAACCTGCAGTCTGTGTGGGTCTTAACGCCCCAGTATAGTGAAGGGGACTCTATACTGCTCAGTGAGCGCTGTCTTTTGGATGAGACATTAAACCGAGGTCCTGACTCTCTGTGGTCATTAAAAATCCCAGGATGTCCTCTGAAAAAGAGTAGGGGTTTCACCCTGGCATCCTTTCCATCAGCTGGTATGTGGTGTGCGGTCTGACGCAATATGTCTGCTATTGCATCATCTAGGTGGATGCTGCAAATTGGTAGTGGATGCGGAGATCCCCCACCTCCCCTAAAAAACGTGTTTAACGCTTTGAGTGTCCAGAAAAGTGTTACATAAATGCATGGAATTATTATTATAACTTTTTTTCTTCCAAAAATTGACTTCCACATTTTTTTTGATTTTGTATTACAATCATTGCCAATTAACATTTTGTCATTCTGCATTAATTGAACCAAGTGTAAAAGCACCCTTTGAATCAGTTTGGAAAGTAAGTACAAGGTGTTTGGGCATTAATCATCCATACAATAAAACATTAGTGTGGGCCAGTATTGTTTTGGATCTTAGTGGCTTCCATTGTGTGCTTAAAACACTTAAAGCACGTTTTCCTTTAAAAAGAATGAGATATATTTTTAACTGCATGTTAGTTTTTTTAAGCTGCATCTAGTAGCTCTCTTAGTAAGAGCCACTAAGAGTTGATTAAAAGATCCTCCATCAACCATTGCCAGAAGAGCCTGTGTCCAGACATTTCGATGGACAATTAAGATGGGGAATCAGGACTGAAGCAAGTATCCTTAACTATTAACATCACTTAATGACATGATCCACGGCTTAGATTAGTACGATTATTACGTTTGGGAGCAAAACCAAGGTCTGTTTTCCTTTTGCAAAGCACCATTCATACTCATTTAAATATCTGATAATCTTTGAGTGACTCTCGTTGAGAAAATTGCTTCGATAGATCAAACGAACCAGCAAAGAACACGGAAAACCATTGCTATTAGAGCTTGTGGCTAATGATGGTCTTCAAAGCCCCCAACTCACTGAGGAGAGTGGTCATTACAAAAATATGTTTGTCCTCATAGGAAACGGTTCACCTGGTCATGAAAGCTTAGGATCTAGCCTCACCCCACTCCTTTTAATCACGCATATGCAGAGATAGCCAACATTTTTCGAGACCACAATAGGTTGTTTATCCAGCACTAGTAACGATTTGATTTCATCTGAGAATACTAAACTTTTATTGCACCCAAATATGTTTGAGAGATTTTTGCCATAATGTTGATTGAGACAAAAAAAAATGCATATATTGCAAGGTGCATATAATGAAAGCAGCGAGAGCTAATTCATTGAAAATCATTTTTCCCTTAAAAATATAAACTTTTTGAAATAATTTCCATTATCATTCTGTATATGTTACTTATGTTTTAGATACCCACTTCTAATGTTATCATTCGATGAAATGGGCATTATCAGTGGTTATCAGCTGATAGATTTCAGCTGGGGTAGGGGTAGACGTTCATAAAATACGATAAATGGAAAGTTTAATAAATAATATAAATAATTCTCATTAACTTCTGGCCGCAGTCGTATATGATCTATAGCTGATTACCTATGTGGATGGATCATAACAGTTTTCTAAGCCTACCAGTAGACGCAAAAAGGCCCCTACTGGCCCATAACTATCAGCTGATAACCACTGATAACACCCATTCAATCGAGTGATAACATTCGAATCGGATGGTTAATATCTGATGTTATATATCTCATCTCAATATAACACAAAAGTTTTAGATATTTTCACACATTGCTCATTTTTTTATTTTAAACATTGTGCAATTTCCGATTGTATGGTTTAATTAGGCATATACAAACAGAGGACTGACAAAAAATTGCATTAGTGGGGTGGTCATGGCTAGGCCCACACGGAATCTGCGCGTGCAGAATTCCAGAGATTTTCCGGAGATTTTCCGCAAAATTTCACTGATTTCTGCAGATTTTTAGCCCATTATTAATTCTGTTTATTTGCTTGAATAAATGTGTAAATCTGAATTTATTCAGTTTTTATTCAGTAATTTATTACTTTTTATTTAATATATTAAAGTTTTAGGTAGGATACTCCGCTGGATACTCCCAAAATAATTCTGCAGAAATTTGTAGATTTTTACCAAAATTCTCAGCAGAAAAAAAGATTTATGATAAATCATAATTGTAATTTTGTTAGATAAAAAGCCATGATGTCTGATTCTATCAGTAAACACACCTCTGCAGTTAACCTTTTCATCTTCACCAGCAACTTGCATAGTATAGATCTTATTAATGCTGCACGACATTGGAAAAATCTGACATTGCGATATTTTGCTTTGCTGTGATATACATTGAGAGATGAACATAATTTGATTAGATGAGTTGATTTTGTTGATTTAGATCAACTGGGAAGTTCAAGTCTTCTTCTAGGCAGTGCATCTGCATAAAACATAATAAATTACAAGCATAAAGTTGCAATCAGAATTATTAGCCCTCCTGAAATGTTACCCCCCTGTTTATTTTTATCACCAATTTCTGTTAAACGGGGAGATTTTTTCAACACATTTTTTAATCTTAATAGTTTAATAGCTCATTTCTAATAACTGATTTATTTTATCTTTGCCATGATGACAGTAAATAATATTTTACTAGATATTTTTCAAGATACTTCTATACAGCTTATACAGTGACATTTAAAGGCTTAACTAATTAAGTTAACTAGGCAGGATATGGTAATTAGGAAAGGTATTATATAACAATGGTGTGTTCTGTATTGAAAAAATATATGTACATTGACCTTAAATAATTTTTTTAAATTAAAAACTGCTTTTATTCTAGCCAACATAAAACAAATAAGGATTTCTCCAGAAGAAAAAAAAAGATCAAACACACTGTGAAAATGTCCTTGCTCTGTTAAACATAATTTGATAAATATAAAAAAAATAAATAAATTCTAATTTCAACTATATAAAACTGCAACAGATCTGAAATAAACAGTGCTTTGAAGTTATATTAAGAGTTTTAAAGTACAGAAATCAAATAATCAAATGTAAAATAACATTTTCAAAATTGTATAAATAATTTGTAGAAAAATAATATTTAATAATATCTTTATATTTTTCTAAGCAATTTCATTCTGCGATGTGTGCGGATACACACATTGCTATATCAACACTCAAACGATATATTATTCAGGCCTAGATCTTCTTTTTATAAAATGTTAAGTCTGTGTAAAATCAAAATTTGCAATGTTTATTTTTCTAGCACACATTGTTATTCTTTAGGTGAACATATAATCTGTGCAAGTTAATCCACTGCAAAAACAAAATTCAATCAAAATCTGACTAAAGTCATGTTTGGAGTGGCTGCCCTTCTTTGTTGACATCAGTTTAACAATTTCTTAACCATGGTCCTTTAACCATTAGTTTGCTTGCAGCGAATGATGCGCAAATTCCCCGCCCTCTACTCATTACTCCATTTCAGTTGAAAGCGCATAAACACACTGAAATAAACTTCTCGCAACTTTCAATTCACATACTTTAAACTTTATAACTAGTGTGTTGAGCGCTTAAAAGTTTCGAGATTGGCCTCATTGACTTCCCTTCTAAGTTGGTGTCTGAAAGTGTCTTAATTTGCTTGTCTGCAATTTCAAACCTATTAATTGCATGAAGCGTATGTTTTCTTAAACTTTGGATCCACATTTCAAAGCCTGCAGTATGAAAGGACTGCATGTAAACAGGTCAATAATTAGCTGTGTGTCTCTTTATTGTCCACACTATTACTTAGGAGACATACAAACTCAGATTAGCATCTGATAACGCACTTAATATCCAACAATGTCAGGGGCTGCATGGATGGAAGGTATCCAGTGGCTAGTCTTAGCCATAGCTCCCTTCGAGCACAATGCCCCACTTGTTGCTCCGTCTCCTCTGGCATGATCCAAAGCCATATCAGGCCCTTCCCGAGGCTTCAAATCGCTCAATTTTCAGTGCGTGCTCAATCTAATCTTGGGTTTTATGATTGGATATTATGATAAAGCTGGTGGTGCAAATTATACAGTTCATATATGTTGAACAGGGGCTAATTGAAACATGAATGAGCTCATTGTTATTGGGATGGTGTATCAAATGAGGATGATGGTTAATTTAGGTCTAGATAAGGGATTCTGTAACATCGCCCGTTCTTACAACACACTCGCCTCGTAATTATCCGAGGTAATCTAGGGATTTTAATTCCAGGAGAATTTGAATGTGGTAATAGGGGCCATTAACTGCGCTAATGCATATCTCAGATTGTAGCCTCGAAATGCTGCTTTACTCCTTCTGAATTAAGCATTTGTACATATTATCGTAGCAATTCATCCGGGAAGGGTTCCACTTGAGAACTGTTGCTAAGTGGTTCGCAGTCTAGATCAGTCAGCCAAGAAATTTAATCTCATCTCATAAAACTGATTGGTTTAATTGGCTGAGAGTCTGGCAAGATTACACAAAAACAGACTTTCGCTGTACTTATTGCCGCTTATAATCTTGCACGGGATAGCAAATTTGAGCCGTTTTTTTTTTTTTTGGTGAAAGAATGCTTTAGCCGAGGTGAAATCGATGCTCCATGCGCTGCGCCAACACTGGCTGAATTTTCCAAAAGGTGCTTTCTGGGAAAGATTGCTCTGTTTGTATGAGTGCGAGCATTTGTTTGCAGATGTTTATGTTGGAGGTGGGAAAACAAGGGCTTAAATGGTTACCGGGAAAAGAGGAGGGGTGCAAAATCCATCCCTTTACTCCACCTACCCCACCCCATCCTCTATACTGCTTCCTTATTCTGCCCGGCTGCAGACACTTGGCTTTTGTATGGAGGGAACCAGAGAAACAATCCACTCTCTCTGTTTGGAAAATACTTGCAAGGAAAGAGACCGGGAGCTTCCAGGTGCTTTGCCCCCTGTTAAAAGCCCTGTAAGGAGGTCCTCGTCTTGCCTGGAGTCAGGAGAGCCACTGCCTAGTGAAGCCTCTCGCATTCTCCCTCTCCCTCTCTCTCTCTTTCTTTCTCTCTCCCTCCTACTTTCCACCCTGAGTGCACAGAGATTCAGAAGGTGCGTCTGAAATCTACTTGTATCCAAGCTGGAGACAACACCACAAGGACTTTTCCTTCCTTTTTGCTGCGACAAGCACATGGACTTAATTTTCAGCGGAGACAGAAATAAGAACAAAAGCAGACTGGCACCTGCCACTGAGAGCCAGAACTTTCTCAAGAGTTGCATTCGTTCTTTCGGCACGTATGTAAACAATATTTGACTGCGAGCGCAAGTGCCAAGACATTCCCGAGACTTGCCTGGCTGCTGGGTTCCCATCACTATCTTCCTGAGACATTTCTCCAGGGATGACTGTCTGAAGGAGGAACGCAGAAAAGAAGCCACCTGACCTGCAGAAGTTACCTGCCCTGAGACGCAAGAAGGGTGAGGTAAGTTCTGAATCTTTCATTTTCCTTCCCCTCCGGGTCTATGTCATCCCTGAAAATGTTTTTCATATCCCGTTGCTTCTCTGCAATTGAATCCAAATGTAATGCAGAGAGGGGAAAAACAGTCGGGTTTACATCTCAATCATGGGACCAGCATAATTCTCAGCGCACTGCTTCGCACAAGGCAGATTAACAGAATGATTTAGTGCCCTACCCCCGTTAATCTCCGCGAAATATGCGGCATGTTTTTCTAAACAGAGCCATGTGGCTACCAGTGCTCGTCTTGTGTGCTTGTGGTTTGTGCGTGCCTGTGGCTGATAGGTTGCGTGGTTCAGGTAGTGTTGTGGGTCTCTTCTGGAGTTGGAGAGGGAGAGAGTTATATAACTGCAGCAGCCTCCCTCTCGCTGACACCTGGGACTGTTTGGTCTGTGCACAAATGCCACTCACTTAAATGTAGCTCCGCCTGCAGTTTTATAAAGCCCCTGCCCACTTTTCAGCTTCTGAAAGTTTGCATTTTGACCTGTCAGTCTACTAGTCTTCATATTTTAAACCTATTTAGAGTGCAGAGCTCTTTGTATTTTTAATAGGAGGTTGGAATGACACATCAGATCGGCTCTTTTGGAGTCAGCATGAAACTTTAATATTGTTTATTATATGTGGTGGTGTCATTCTGAAGGTGAAGTATGTCCTGTCAGATCCGTTCAGGTTAAAGTTTTATACACTGTAAAACTCAAAAAGTGAAGGTAACTCAAACCGTTTGATGAAACCGATTGCAGCAAATCATTTAAGTTCAAAAGCTAATCCTAATGAGTACTGTGAACTTACTTTAAGTTTTAAGAAGTTATGAGGTATTTAATTAACTCATTACCTTCAACACTGAGTTCAAAACTCTTTTCAAATGAGTAGAATTGGTTTTCAATAAATTTTGAGTTAACTACACTGATTTCATTTGATAAAGTTGACTGTTGGGTTTTACAGTGTACTAAACATGAATAAATTAATATAAATGGATAAATATATACACTGTACAAAATGCTGGGTTCCACAGCTCCTCTGTGTTGTCCCAACACAAATTGATAAAGTTAACTTCAGTGTTTTACAAATTTAAGTGAATTGAGCATAAAACAAATAAGTTGTCACATAAACACCCAAAAGAATTGTGTTGTTTCAATTCATTTTAAATAAGTAGTTTTTAAGCAGCCAATTTTGAGTGTATATGTGTGTAATAACATGGTTGTTGTTGTTACTATTATTATTGATGGTGGTAGTAGTTTGATTGCAATTATTATTGTTACACATTTTGGTGAATAATTCACATTAAAGTAGGTCTTTAAAATTCAACATAAAACTAACATTGTTCCTATGAAAGTGGGCTATTTGAACTGTCAGAAATAAGCTGCGTCCCAAATGACACACATTACACTGTGCACTATATGCACTTACACACTCAGTAGCATAGTATATGAATGTACAGAAGTGTTGTTTCAAATGGAACTATTTTTACTAATCGAAAGTTTCCCAGATGACGTTTGACAGTTGCCAAATTACTGAAATAATTTACCAAATAATACTTGCCATGATTATAACCGCATTCGCCATTGGGAGGCGCTATAATCACTCTCCTAGGAGAATCTTGCTTTTACATGCCAAAATAAATGAAGTAATAAAACATGAGGGCCCAAAAGCTCCACCCCTTCCGCTACATGAGAAAAGCAGCAGCTGTTGAGTGTGTGAAGTGTCCAACGTTCCAAACTTCTTTTACTGGTTCAGGGCTCGAAATTGCGACCATTTTGGTCGCATATGCGCCCGAAATTTTATCTATGCGACCATAAAATATTTTTGGGAGCATTTCTGCGAGTGCTTAAAATTGTTGTGTGCGACCAGTTTTTACTGCAAAATGTTCACCACATGCGCGGATTCGGGAGACATTCACGCAGAATTTATCTCTAAGCTCTTTGTTTGCACTTGGAACGGGAAACGCAGCGCTCAGGAATGGTTTTAAACAGTTGTCATGTCAACTTGCTGCAGTTAACAAATCCAAGTCCGTAATGCTTGCCCCGGCTTCGCGCTCTTCTTATTGGCCCACTGCTCTAGCACTGAACGCGAATGATTGGTTAATATCAGCTGTCAATCACTCAGTCAGCGCCTTCTGGCTTCGGATGACAGAGAGCTGCTACCGCGGAAAACTAAAGCGCTAAAGATGAGATTGAAGATAACGCGGACAGATTTAGTTTTAGAAACCATCTAGTTACAAATAATGACACATCTTACTAGTGATCATGTGCTGAATGTTAATCCACCATCTACACTTTTCCAAGAGTAGAAGACTTCTGTTGGCTTCAAGTCCACTATAAAAAGTCTGTGGGATGGAGTTTTCAGGTAACTGTTTGCCACATCCAGCACGAGAGCTTCTGTTTAATCCTTCATATAATTGCCAGATGCTCTCCGCCGTGCAAGGGGCAGCTATATGTCAAATTTAACATCACGTACACCAACGCAAACGGGCTTACACTGAGTAAATTAATATCGCTAACTTACTCATGAAAAGACCGGTATTGCTATTAACATGACGTATGCATACAATAAGGTACAATATGTGTCAAAAGCATCAGTGCAATATCAGACAGCACTTGTGAGAACAGCACAGTTAACGTTATACCGTTCAGATCGTAACAGATTCATTCAAGCAGTGCGTGCAGGGCCGGTGAGCGCTCCGTGCTTTGGTCACTCAGTTATGTTATAAAAATCTATTTTCTTGTGATCACGGGATTTCGTTGAGACATATTTTCCTCACGCACGCATATTTATATTATTATTTTTTTGCTTGTTAGTTTGATTAGTGTTGATTTCAAATACAATAAATCTGTTTGTATAAAACTTGTAGTAACGGTGCTCATAATTGGTGGGTGCGACTAAATTTTGGCTGATGCGCCTAACTTTTTAAAGTTAGGAGCACCGTTGCTACCAAGCAAAAAGGTTAATTTCGAGCCCTGTGGTTGAATAAGTGAATACACTACTTACACTATTTATACTACAAAATGGCGTAGAATTGTGCATTAGTATTCGATTTGGGACGCACTTATACTCAAAAAATTATGCTTGTTCAAACTACTTACTTAAACTACTAATCTTTCCCCGACAACTTAATTGTTTTATGTTCAATACACTTAAATTTGTAAAAATGGTTAAGTTAATGTTTATTTGTGTTAAGACAACATGAAGAAATTTTGTGGATCCCAGCTTTTTTACAGTCTAGTCTACTTTAGGTAAAAATGTCACATTTGAATCTTTTCTTTTGTTCGTTCATTTATTCTTTATTTTTTCCTTTTATTCGTTCAGTCTTTCCTTCATTCGTTCTTTCTTTCATTCGTTCGTTGTTTTTTTCTTTTGTTCATTCATTCTTTTGTTTGTTCAATCTTTCGTTCTTTCGTTTGTTCAGTGTTACTTTCGTTCGTTTGTTCTTTCATTCTTTTGTTAGTTCGATCTTTTTTTCTTTCTTTCGTTCGTTCGTTTGTTCTTTTTTTCGTTAGTTCTTTCATTAATTTGTTCTTTCCTTCGTTCGTTGTTTCTTTCTTTTGTTCGTTCATTGTTTCGTTTGTTCAATCTTTCATTCATTCTTTCGTTCGTATATTGTTTCTTTCTGTCGTTTGTTCTTTTGTTAGCTTGAGCTTTTGTTCTTTCTTTTGTTTGTTCGTTCTTTCTTTCTTTCTTTCGTTCGTTCGTTCGATCTTTCGTTCTTTATTTATTTAATTGTTTGTTTGTTTAAACTGAATATTACACAATAATATTAAACAATAAATATGAAACAAAAATGTATTAAGCCTATATTAATAATGAATTATTGTTCCTAATTCCTTGTTCTGTTTTTGAATGTTTCTATTGTTTGTATTAATATATTACTTAAATTATATAATAAATATTATAAAATTATTAGTGTTATATTTATAAATATAAAATCTTGCTCTGCCTCCACTGGTGATGTCATAAATAACATTTTAACCCATTCATTTTCAAACACCTGCATTTGTTTTTATATATGTTATACCAATTTTTTTTATGATCAAATAATTTTTTGAGTCCCACCTTTAATTGTCTACCTAATATAGTATAAACCAGGGGTGCTCAACCCTGTACCTGGAGATCCAGAGTTCAGTTTCAACCCTAGTCAAACACACCTGAACCACTTAATTAGGTCCTGAACAGCACTTGATAATTAGAGGCAGGTGTGTTTGATATGGGTTGCAACTGAAATCTGCATGAAGGAAGATCTCCAGGAGCAGCTTTGCTCACACCAGCAATGAACAATATCAAATGAGTCAGATTTAGATGTGAGTTGAGAACTGCACTTCATATTGGCTAAAATGGAAAAAAAAAAACTCTGTCTAGGTGTTTTGTTCAGTAGCAAACTTCTCACCCCAGCAAGAGTCGGACATGATGTTTTGTCATAATATGTCTAAAAAGACCTAAAAGATCTGCTTTGTGATGTTTAAGCTTTTCCACACATAATCAACTACTGCACATGGCATGAGCTCTGTGCTGCAGTCTTAATTTCAGACGGAGAGCGAGCGAGACGACTGTGAGAGAGAGAAGGGAATGTGCTTTCATAATACATTCTTCACCAAGAGCACTGGGGAATAGTATTCAATAATACTTTTTTTCTCGTCTGAGTAGCAGGGCCCGACTTCTACCGAACTGAAACAGACCCAGTCTGGAAAAGACGACATGCTCTCCACTAAAAACATTTGGCGCCTCAACATGATGGCTTTCAGGAGGAGAAGCGCTTGTGGTCTGATTGCGAACCTGTGCGTCACTGCTACCACTTTACACTAGGGATAGATAAAGACTCGTTGGTATCAATTGTCCACATACTGTAGTATGGATAATGATAACACTTAATATCTGGAATTGGCCTCTACAACTGGTTCGGTTATGGTTGTACGATGTGACAATAAATTGTCTGCAATGAAAAGTAAACTATAGTAGCACATGAGCAATACACTTACAAACAAAGATGTTTTAACTCCATTTTCACTTCATAACATCAGCCGAAGGTTTGAAATAACTTTTTTTTGTGATCAAATGCACTGTGTAAAATGCTGAGTTCCACATAAATCCTTCATGCTGTCCCAACACAAGTCGATTAAGTTAACTTGATTGTTTTTTTTTACAAATTTAAGTGGATATAACATAAAACAATTAAGTTGTCCTAAAACAAACTTAAAAATTGTGTTTATTCAGCTCATTTTAAACATATTAGTTAAAAATAAAACTAATGGAAAAAAACATGTGCTTTATGTCACAGATTGAGAAGATCGTAGTGTTTTATTGTAATCTATTTATAGGGGTACACTCAAAAAATATTTTTCCGCTTTTTCTAACTACTTATGCACTGTACCCAATAAGTTAAGGTAACCATTTGAGGAAACCGATTGCAACAAACCATTTGAGTTCAAAAACTAATCCTAATGAGTACTGTGAACTTAATCTATTTGAGTATATGAAGCCATTTGAGCAAAGTAAAACCAATAAATGAAGAGAACTCAAACCAAATGAGAACTGGAAAACCCATTAAGTTCAGGCAACTCAAACCATTTGATGAAACCGATTGCTACAAACCATTTGAGTTAAAACTAATCTATATTGAGAACTGTGAACTTTTAAGTTGAATGAGGTATTTAATTAACCCATTACCTTCAACGCTGAGTTCAAAACTCTTTCCACATGAGTAGAATGAACTTTCTGTCAATTTTGAGTTATCTACACTCATTTCATTTAATAAAGTTGACTGTTGGGTTTTACAATGTGTAAAATAAGCGTAAACAACTAAATTCTTGAGATTATTTTGGGACCACTTAATTGTTTTTATGTTCAGCATTATAAATATTTCACCTTGTTCTTGTTTACTTACTATAATTACTAATAGATACTTTATTCTTATAAAATATACAAAAAGGATTAAAAAATACAAATAAACCATATATTTGCTTCTTTTGAGTTTTAAGTTTGTTGAGTTTAAAATCTTGGTCACACTTTATTTTGATGGTGCTTTTGTTGAGCTTAAGGCCCCGTTTACACTAGTGCGGTTTAGTTTTAAAACGGCGTTTTAGAATGAAAACGATCCGCGTCCACACTCGCGTTTCACCCAGCGTTTCTGAACTGCTCTCCGTCCACACCAAAACGCTGAAAACGCACATCACGTGACCACACACACACTCTCAGGCAAGCGCTGTAGCCAATCTACATAGATGAGAGCTCTGCTAGTCGGACTTCTTATCAAGCATCTCCCGCTGGATCTAATCTCACTATATTTATTAAACGGAATATTTCTTTCATCTTGTTGTCTTTATTTAACGACATATTCATTGGACATTGGAATCTATTACTTGTTCTCAGGTAACGTGTTTTGGCTAAGCGCAAAGATAAGTTAATGATTAATGTAAGCACGTACATTCTGTATATTGACTGATCGCTTGCCTTTATTTCCTATAATGTATAAACTTATTGTATGTTATACTTTTATAATGGCCATTATCGATTAAAACTGATATTCAGCAAAAGAGAGGGTGTGTTTCGTATTTTCACTGAAATTGAAAGGAGACAGTTGTTATAGGCTCCGTTTTGTTATAAATATCCACACAGTGAAGATGACGCTCATATTTGCAGCACGGCGCCTCAACATTTTTGCTGTCTGTTTAGTTGTTAATATTAAAATGAAAATAGGCAGTTCCTTATATCATGTTTACATTTTATTGTTGAGAAAGTAAAACAACGTAGCCAGGGTGATGTGAATGAAGTTATAAAGTACACTGTTCCCTTTGAAGATTTACCCGTGTCCTCGGTATAGTCTGTTTTCCATATCAAACTGAGAAGAAGAGACTGCAGCCATGATCAAACTTGCGAAGTCTGAACTTACACGGAGAAGATGCAGGACTGAACTGTGCGTGTTAGGCTACTTAATATTCAGGAAAAGCCCCAATCAGAGAGGCGAATGTCTGCAGCCCCGCCTCCGTTTTCAAATGTCTCCGTTTTCCATCATCCACACTGAGACGGAGCAGCAGCGTTTCAGAATGAAAACGGCCTCTCCAGCGTTTTCGAAACGCTCCGTTTTCGGCGCTCGAGAACTTCGGCGTAGTGTGGACGGATGGCGTAACCGTAGCAAAACTTATGCGTTTTCAAACTAAAACGCATTAGTGTAAACGGGGCCTAAGTTACATTGCATCTACATGCCAACTAATTCTCATTAGATTATAAGTAATCCCTTAGGTTGGGGGTAGGGTTAGTGTAAGTTGACATGTACTGACTTCTTATAGTGAGTTAAATTGGAGCTACTGAATGAGCAGTAGCAACAGATATTAAGCTGACAGTCTACTAATACTCAAATGGACCATCAACATAAAGTCTTTGTTTGAACTTTTCACACTTTAAAAAATGTAATCGCATGCTGTCAATCATATTTACTCCAAAACTTTATCAATCAAAAAAAAAGAAAAAAAAGATTAGGTTAGATTTTTTCCATTTCCTGTATTTGTTGCAAGCATTTTGTCGACAATTCACAGCCACAGTACAAGTTAAAGCCAAAATGTAGAACAAAGTCTGACAAATTAATTCACTTTCTTATCACAGCAAAGAGCACTTCATGACAATTTTTTTATGCATTGGACAATATTCAATATGCATTTGACTGTTTTGCAAGGTTTCTGTGCACTACAAATATTTAGAATAACAATTACGAAAAAAAAAATACAGACATAGCGTTCAAAGACCTTTAGGTGGATACCTTTAGTTCTGTGAAGCATATGAGGAGTTCATGCTCAAAGGCGCACTTTAAAGTTCTGTATGAATGAAACTGATTATTGTGATGACATTAAGTGTGTGCTTAAATATTTAGTTTAAAAAGAGATATAGCCAGATGTACGTATGGCAGAATTTCGTCTTCAAAACGAATGCTACGGGGTGATATGACGCCTTTCCTTTTTGCACTTACCAGCTGACTGTTTACCTTCGTATGGATGGCTTTCCCGCTGTTACCAGTTTTTCCAGTGGCTCACCGCTTACGTAGGTGGACTTGAGATGTAGAGAGGAGTTGACTGCGACGAAAATCATTTTTTCTCAAATAATAAGAAAAAAATACTCCACGGTGATGTTATCAAGACTTTTAGAAAAAGGAAAAAAGTACTGATAACGGCAGCCAAAAGGGTAAGCAACATCACATTTACTGTCCTGCCCCATACACTGCATTACAAACGTGTAGTAATTTGATGCAAAGATGATATAGTACACTCATAAATACAAATACATTTACATACATTTATTAAAATCTAAATATTAAACACTTTGAAGGATGCTGATGACTGTTAAATGTGTCATAACAGTCCTGTGAAAAGCATTCATTGATTTCTCAATAAATACCAGAATAGTATTGCAATATAGTTTTAAATCCGTATATCACCCATTCAATACTTTACACAAGCTCCTGAGTGGGAAAGAGCGATTAGAGATAAGTGTGTGAGATGCTCCACAGGGTCACACACTTGTGATTCCTGCATCTGGAGACGGGCCAGGGTTTGGAGATGGGATGCTGTCTGTGGTTAGTTGAGAGCTTGAGAAAGTCAGCTGTGACGTATGATGTGATTTTGTGATGGATTCGTCTCATCTGGGCTTGTTATCAGGCGATGTAGCAGACGTCGTCCCACCTTTCTGACTGCAATTACAGTGATAGCTTCAATCCCTCTCGCACACACTTTGCCCTTCTCTCCACATGCGCATGCAGTTAGGTTAAGCCTCGGAGATCTGTTATACCTGGAGAAAGTTATCTGTTGGCATTAGCAGGTTATATTTCAACTTCAGATCTGCTGGATTTGCACGTGGGACCGTGGAATCATTTCAGCCAGTTTCTAGAGCTGTGAATGTCATGTGACTAAGCACTTGTAGGGCTGCATGACATCACAATTTGACCTTTAATGGTTTTAAAGGGATAGTTAAGCAAAAAATGTATATAATCATATTCAGTAATTTCATAAACACATAAAAACATAAACATTAATTTCCTTGTAAAAATCCTCAGATATTTGTCATTGATATTATTAAAATTCCTTATATAGATCATTTCAATGTGCCTAAACATTTCCTGCTTGTTACCAAACTATTTTAGAGCTGTAACAAATGGCAATTTAATAATATCTTAATGTTAAAACAGCTGCCATAACATTATTTATCAATATGTGGAGCTGTTTGGATTCTTGGAAGCTATGGAAATTTAAAATGTAATACAGGAAATAAATTAGGACAATTTTTTATTGTTTACGTCCCTCGAAATGGTGTATAATATTCTTTACATACTATATATCTATCATATGTCTACCTCCGTGACTTTATTTGTGGATTTAAAATTGAATTGTGAACTTAAAATTTAATTTATTTATGATTTTTCTAGCAATTTATCTAAGATCTGCACTGTGGCGCAGTAGGTAGTGCTGTCTCCTCACAGCAAGAAGGTCGCTGGTTCAAGCCTCGGCTGGGTCAGTTGGCATTTCTGTGTGGAGTTTGCATGCTCTCCGTGCTTTCCCATGGGTTTCCTCCAGGTGCTCTGGTTTCCCCCACAGTCCAAAGACATGTGGTACAAGTGAATTGGGTTGGCTAAATTGTCCGTAGTGTATAAGTGTGATTGAGTGTGTATGGATGTTTCCCAGAGATGGGTTGTGGCTAGAAGGGCATCCGCTGCAAAAAAAAATGCTGGATAAGTTGGCGGTTCATTCTGCTGTGACAACCCCGGATTAATAAAGGGACTAAGCCGAAAAGAAAATGAATGAATGAATGAATAAATGGGTTGCGGCTGGATGGTCATCTGCTGCGTTGAATATAAGCCAAAATAGTTGGTGGTTCATTCCGCTGTGGCAACCCCTGATAAATAAGAGAATAAAAATGAATGAATTAATAATACTAAACATTTTGCAAGTTGTACACATGCCTAAGACCATTCTTTTATAGATATAGAATATACATAACAAATATACTTTTTAATATTTTTTTATTATCCACAGAGAAAAGTCGATATCGTGATTTGAAGAATTATTTGTCAAAAAATCTGGTGAATTCTGTGTTATTCAGTAAATTCCACTTTTATGGCAGGATTTTGCAATTCTATTTATGTTATCCACACTGCATAAATCAATCTACCTGAATATTGACCTACATGGTACTGACAATTTTATTATTATTTTTAATGTAATAGAGCTGCATGATTAATCGAAAAAAGATTGCAATCTCGATTCGACCCTGCGAACGATCTTAATTCAGCTTTTCTATGATTCAACCAATTATATTTTCAAGGTCAGTAGAGAAGCTTAAATGCGGATGCAAGTCTTCACGTTTTATATTTGGACACCTCCTAATGGCAGTAAAAATGTCACATACTGTATTTATAAGGTATAATTCTCCCAAAAATGTCATTTATGTCTTAGTGTAATGATGTATTCACGGCCATGATATCAGGAAGTATGATTTGCATTTATGTTTTCTTTTTCTGAAAGTGACAGCAACCATGACCTGAACTGCACTTGGCGGTGAAAGTGAAACCGAAAGCACGCACATCATTTAATGATATCGCATTTTAGAGTTATGATTGCGAGAAGCGTTTGATTTGTTCTTTCATAGTGAACACAAAGTGTTGTGCATAAAAATAAATGTTTACTGGGTCAATATAACTACTCTAGCCTATATAATGTTGAATGAAAATAATGCGGGAGGGAATCTGATAATGACAAATGTCTCATTTTACCAGTGAATAAAATGGTTTAATAGTGTTATCAATGACGAATGACAAGCATACGTCTCAAACTTAATCACTTCAGAATTATGAAAAGTTGTATTGTGATTTAATCACTTTACTGTGCATTAATGACCAGAACACATTTAAAGTCTATTCAAGTTCACTATTCCAAGTCTATACAAAATGCAGCATTTTAACCAACAGTAGACCTACATATAGGCCTAATATTATTATTGTTTATGTTTGAGAAATAACACTAATAATAGCCTACTCATTTTAAGCCCTAAAAAAATAAGTTTATTTTAGTTGAAAAGAAAATGGTGTGTAGTTTCAACAGTTACCACCAGAGGCTAACGGAGTTATGTTAACCTTCCAAACCTTGACCCTTTGGCCAAAGCACACAAAAGCAAATACTTTGGCATTATGCAGCTGCAATGGCGAAGCAGTGCTGTAACCATGGATGCCCACCTTTGGGATGGCCCAATAACTCCGCTGACTGCTTTTTATGATGCCGGTTAACTCTGCCAGTTCTCGCCTGATGAAATGCATTTCTTTCTTTATTACATTACAAGACTCCAACTGACCTGACAGAGGCTTTAATATATGGACCATTCATAATTGCCACACACTGATTGGTTGTGCTGGTCAGTGAGCCTTTGTCCGTGTCCAGCCATCTGCCTTGTTAATTCTGGGGCCATTTTCAACTCACCGAATCTCGTTTATAAGCTATTAAAAGTCCATCACAGATGCTGAAAATCACATTTAGATCTTTGTAGCTCAAGGCGGATGTAAACGTGTGCCCTGGAGAAGCCGTATCTGAGAAATAAAAAGAAGCAAAGCTTGTATCCAAACCATTATGGATGTCTCTTTTCATTCAGCATGTAATGGCTTACTGCAGATTCAATTCCCATTTGAGTTTTTATTTTTTTTAACCATGCAACAGAGGAAAATGATATGAAATCCATTACACATGCTCAATCAGTGGGAGAGACTAGACAGAGGAGCTGGCCCAGTGCAGGCTGAGAAGCATATGGGAAATGTTGGACACACCAATAGGTTGAACTTTTACTTGGGGTTTACAAGAGGCGTACTTGTGTTTGCGGCCAAACCCAACCCTAACCAATAGGTGAGAGAATAAACTGATCTGTTTATAAAGTTGGACAGAATGGAGTGTCAGAGTTATGCAGTGGGTTATTTGGATGGCCACATACTGTACTTTCATATGCAGAGTCTTCTTTTTTATGTTATTCATAGACCTACAGATGTTTGTTTGCTTGAGGCCAGCTGAAATATGGATTCGTGTGCTGTTCTGAACTGATGAGAGGACCAGTAATCCACGTTGGATTTTAACATTATGCCACTAGAGGGCAGAGCTGCTGACCTTCAGTGTGTGTGACCACAAACACTATTACATGGGAATGTGAGGAACACACACAGGTTCTCAACATGGAAAATATGCTGGATAACAAAGGCCCCCTTTCTTTCTGTGCACATAGTAAAGCATGTTGTTTAGTTTTGTTTGTTTACAGTTTGTTAAAATGGGCCTCGCTTTAGATTAGATGTACTTATGTACTTATATCACAACATTGGGACATTTATATACTATCATAACGTTTGGTTTATTAATTCTTGTACTAATGTTTACTATTTTTTACTGTTTGCATTTTTTATACACAACCAATAGATTGGGCTCAGTTTTATTTTAATTTTCATGTTGTTGTTTTTTCATTGTTAAATTATTCTGCTCATCAAGGCTGCATTTATTAAATGTAAAAAAAAGGTTAAATATTTATTACAATTTTAAAATAAATGCTTTCTTATTGTATGTTGTTTTAAATTAAATTATTACTTCAATCATTATTGCTTTTATTATTATTATTATTATTGTTGTTGTTATTAATAATAATAATAACAATAATCATAATAATAATAATAATAATAATAATAATAATAATAATAATAATAATTAATATTAGAGTGATTTCTAAAGGATCATGTGACTCTGAAGACTGAACTAATACAGCTGAAATTTCATCTTTAAAATCACTGGAATAAAATATTAAATTAAATTATAAACTTCATTTGAACAGCTTTTTTATAGTGCAATAACATTTTACAATTTACTGTACTGTATTTGATGAAATAAACGCAGCCTTAGTGAGCAGGATAACCTTATATTAAAACATTTAAAAATTGTACTGACCCCAAACTTTTGACCAGTAGTGTATATCATTTTATTTTCCTTCTTTTTGGAAGCCAGTCATATTTCCATTTAGTCTATATTCACATTATAGCAATAACACTGGATTGGGGTGCATTTCCCAAACAACGACATACCTAGTGGCTGAACTACCATGGAACGATGCATCGTTTGGGAAATAAGCGATGTAGTGACCAGTGTTTCCCCAAAACCGTAGTTTCTCTGTCGCAGATTCATTGTTTGAATCACGTTAGTTATAATGTAAAACACCCATAATGATGCTCTATATCAGGGGTGTCCAAACTCAGTCCTCAAGGGCTAGTGTCCTGCATATTTTAGTTCCAACCCCAATTTAACACACCAAAACCAGCTAATCACGCTCTTGGTATACTAAAAAACGTCCTGGGAGGTGTGTTAATGGAAGTTCGAGCTAAACTATGTAGAACACCGGCCCTCCAGGACCAAGTAACATTTTTTGAAAAAATGACCATCATGTTTTTGTATGAAATTATATTTTTTACACACACACGCAATTAAATATATCCACTATTAGTTTTGGTAAAAACATGCACACGTTTTCTATATTAGCTGAAATATATATAAACAGCACATATAGGCCTTATACTGTGTTTCCTTTACAAATATTCATTCATTCATTCATTCATTGTCTTGTCAGCTTAGTCCCTTTATTATTCCAGGGTCGCCACAGCGGAATGAACTGCCAATTTATCCAGCAAGTTTTTACACAGCGGATGCCCTTCCAGCTGCAACCCATCTCTGGGAAACATCCACACACACACTCTTGCACTACGGACAATTTACCCTACCCAATTCACCTGTACCGCATGTCTTTGGACTGTGGGGGAAACCGGAGCACCCAGAGGAAACCCACGCGAAGGCAGGGAGAACATGCAAACTCCACACAGAAACGCCAACTGAGCCGAGGTTCGAACCAGCGACCCAGCGACCTTCTTGCTGCGCCACTACCTACTGCGCCACTGCCTCGCCCTTTACAAATATTATTGAGAATAATAAATATTCTATGCTAAAACATAGAACTACTTGGCTAACACTCTAATCTCATGTATAAACAATATAAACTGTTTATGACTGTAATTAACAGTAGGCTATTAAGAAACGTAATAATAATTATTATTATTATTGTTATTATTATTATCATCATTATTAATACTTTATTATTATTAAGTAGGTAATTGTTTAATTATTTTTTTATTAATTATTTTAATTATTGGAAAGTCTATTTTTACAACTTTGACACATTCAAACCATTGCAGAAATCTTCTAACCACACTAGGCTACAGACACATTTCATAAAAAATAACCTACTATAAATTAAAAGCATTAACCTATGCTATATATTTTTGTTTTGTCACATAAATTCCAGTTTTAAATAATGGATCACCTATATCTTCGTTATGAACCACACTGTGTTGAAAATGTCATAATTGTTTTTAAAGTGCACTACGAAGGGAGCACAATTGTCCATATGAAGATCGCTGAAACTGAACTGTAAAAATACTTTGAAAGCAAATTAGACCAAAGTGAGATTACTTAAATGTTTTTTTTTTTTTATCATTCCAAGTTTAAATGTTGGAACGTTCTAAATAAATAGAGCATACAGTGTGGATAACTGGGAATAGAACACAACCAAGAACTGTGCTTAACTACAGCTCTAGAGGTGTAGTTACAAGCATACCAGTTGCGAATGTTTGTTGGAACAATGGATTCGTTGGAAACACTAAATCAACTAACTATGTTTGTAACGACAGAACTTGTGACTTTAGTCACAATAATTACTTATAATTGTGAAGCTTTTGATCATGCAAATGATGGATCTGTATTTTGATTGGCATATGACCGTGTCATCCTCTGTTATCTTAAACCCATCAGTGTTGGCATAACGTCTTTTCCTGCCGGCCACGTGGTAACCTTCATACCTCCTTTATTTGGTGTTCACTTTAAACAGGAAATGAAGGAGAATACCACTCGTGCTCCGAGACTGTGTTACGTTCCAGGAACTCACACCCTCATCTTTCACCATTAGCATTTGTTTCAAATGAAATAAACAGTGCTTTTTGGTTTTCTAGGGAGTCAAACAGGATACAGGTGCAGAAATTGAATAATAACATGTAAAATAAATGTATAGTCTTTATCGTAAAATAAATAAATAAATACAATTAACATTTGTTAAAGCTTTAAACTCAAATAAAATGTTTGCACAATCACAGGCCTTAAAATGCATTACAATTGATAAACTTTTACAATTATTGTTAAATCTTTTAATTACTCCACAAATCATATGTGTTTTGAACTCTTGTACTTGCTCTAATCCTTACTGGACATTGCATATCTTGCTTTGGGACTACATTATGATATAAACATACAGTTTAAGTCAGTATTTCAAGCCCTTCTGTGCTTTCTTTTTCCTTTTTCAAATATTTCCCAATGGCGTTTACTAGAGCAAGGATTTTCTTACAGTATTTCCTTTCTTTGGGAAAATGTCTTCATTTATTTATTTTGGCTAAAATAAAAGAAGTTTTACATTTTTTAAAATAACATTTTAAGGTTAATATTATAAGCCCCCTTATGCAATGTTTATAGATTGTCTACAGAACAAACTATCGTTGATTTGCAATAATTTGCTAATTACTCTAACCTGCCTTATTAACCTAATTAACCTAGTTCAATCTTTACATTGCTCTTTAAGCTGAATTATAGTGTCTTGAATAATATTCAATGAAATAATTTGTACTATCATCATGGTAAAGATAAAAGAAATCAGTTATTATTATAAACTATTTTAACGATCTAGGTGCAAAGTCTAAAGCGTATGGTGCAAAAGCTTTAAGGGCGTGTCCGAATCCACTTTTGCTGTTTTAAGGATGGAACAATAAAGTTTGCACCACAGCGCATAGTCTAAAAGGGTTGTGCTTATTCTCTTAATGAGTTATAGGTGTATTTTAGACATAACGTGCATTAAACCAATCAGAATCTCATCTCCCATTCTCTTAAAGAGTCAGTTGCATTGTAGAGTGGTGCAGTTGCTATTTACATGGTGGACTTTGTAAGTGGAAAAACTGAACACTAGTGAGAAAACAGTTAAACAGACCATCTGGAGCGCAATGAAGAACAAGCCTCCTTCATTTGGCCTCTTTACTTTCTCTTTACTTTACTTCTTTACTTCCGTGGAGTAAGGAAACAAAGATACTCGACTGAAGACCATTAGCCTACATATTTATTTTCGTTTGTTAAGTGCAAAGATTTGTTTCATAACTATTTTTAAATTCACTTCTTATTTCCAGCAAATGAATAAATGAACAATAATAACGAAGTGTGGTCAAAAAACTTTATATCCAAAAAAGTTATATCCAAACACACATTCTGTTTATATGGCCCATATGGTGATGCATACGTCTCCAAAACCCGACAGGTGGATAAATTGTCACCTTGGAATTATAAGGTTCTATCTGTGCTCTGAATGATTTTGAGATATTGAGCTTCAAAGTTTCTGCATTCCATAGCAAACAGTATGTGTGTAACATTTGTTTTTTAAATAAAAAGTCTTAAAATGTAAACAACTTATAAGAAAACATCTCATAATGTAAATAAGTTGTAATTTAATAAGAAGGTCTAAAGCCCCTTTTACACATACAGACCTACAGAGGTTGTATGTGTGAACAGGTCCTTTTTGAAAATACCGGTAAATTCGTTCTGGCTATTTTCCTGAAAGAGAAGTTGTAACATTACCGGCAATTTGCCGGAATGCTGCGCTGTGTGAATGCAGAAGGAAGATTGCCGTAATAAGCGCATGCACGTCTAGAACGTGCTGATGTGAGACGTCTGCTTTAGCCAATCACAACAGGCAGACGCATTTACGTCTGCGCGGTTTGTGAGAATAAAAGCCTTTGAATATTTTTCCAGACATATTTATCTGCTAGAAGTTAGTCAGATCACGTTTATATGTTCTTCTTAATGCCAACTGTGTAAATAATCATCGATGAGATGCTTATGATAAGCCGTTGTTTGTTTACCTTCAAGCTTTGCGTGTGCCTGTGAAACAGCCTGTGAGCGGCAGCACACGCACGTATTATGAACATCTCAACATGCGAAAGTGATCCTGCGAAAGTTGTTCACAATATTGATCATCCACAGAGTTTGTAATTTAGTCAAATGTTTACAAATGCAAGCGCAGCTGTTTAAAGCTCATTTGTGGTGAATGATGTCAGAATTTACCAGTATTTTGGAATGGATGTGTGAATGCTCTTTTCCGGAAATTTTCCGTAACGTCCTCGCCTGTGTGAACAGCGCTTTTTTGAATATACCGGTAAAGTCGTTACGGAAATTTTCCAGATATTTACCGGTATCACTGTGTGAAAGGGGCTAATAACTGACATTTTGACAAAAATGTCAGATAGAACCTTATAATCATAATGTGACAAAATCTAAAGTTGTTTTTATTAAGACAAATATAAATATACATATAATACATAATATTGCTAATAATAATAACATTATACAAATGCAAGTGTCACGGACGGAATGCAGAACAAAAATGCGGTTCAACAGAATTTATTTAATCAAAAGAGAGTCAAAACAAGGTAGTCTGTCGTTCACAAGGCACAAAGAGCTGGATCTTTACAAGAAAACTCAAAAGGCCACCCGCTCGGCCGAGAGAGAGAGAGAGAGAGAAGAAGGCTGGTTGGTTCTGTCAGCCCACTACTGCGATGCGGAGAACGTCTGACCTCCAGGCGCTGATGATCAGAGCACAGTCACAGATGAGAGCACACTTCAATCGAGTTCAGCCAATTTGTACATTCAACAAAGAACATGACAGGACAAGACAGGACGGGATGATACTGGATAGAAAGATGTTAGTTAGGTATAAGCTAGATGTATGCAGGAAGCAACAATAAACTGACAACAGAGGGAATGAAAGGGAGAAAGCTGAGAGCAGGACACAGAGGTGAAAGACTTAACAAGAATGAAACCAGGTTCATGACAGCAAGGTGACATGAATAAACTGAAAAAAGGTGACCCAAAATAAAGGCATGGAGGCAGTGATTTTTATATTTATGTAGAAACTAATATTTTTTGTAACATTTTAATGCTTTAATTTTTTACATATGTAAAGATATTTAGGCCGAAGCAGTATCGCAGTAGATAGTGCTGCCGCCTCACAGCAAGAACGTCGCTGGGTTGCTAGTTCGAGCTTCGCCTCAGTTGGCGTTTCTGTGTGGAGTTTGCATGTTCTTCCTGCGTTCGCGTGGGTTTCCTCTGGGTGCTCCGGTTTCCCCCACAGTCCAGACATGTGGTACAGGTAAATTGGGTAGGTTAAATTGTCAGTAGTGTATGAGTGTGTATGTGGATGTTTCCCAAAGATGGATTGCGGCTGGAAGGGCATCCACTGTGTAAAAACTTGCTGGATTAGTTGGTGGTTCATTCCGCTGTGGCGACCCTGGATTAATAAAGGGACTAAGCCAACAGGAAAATGAATGAATGAATATAGATATTTGTGTATTGCTGTACATCCTGTGAGACCAACTTTTAAGTGGTCAATGGCACGGTCTATTTCAGTTCCTCAAAATAGCAACGCACCAACGATTTACCTTAACACTCCTCCTCTTTAGACCGACACACCCAAGAGACCACAAAGTGGTGCAAATAGATTTGCTATTTAAGCAAAATGATGCAAAATGTGAAAATTAGTGTTGCACTGATCTTTCACCTTATTGTGCCAGGTGTTTAGGGCCCGCTATTTGGAAATGTGTTGAAAAAGTCTTTCCTTTAAACAGAAATTGGGGGGAAAAAATGGCACCTCATTGAACCCAGTTTTTTAAAACACTTCACTGATTGTTTACAGTTTAACAAAAGTTCCTCGCATAATTCATGCAAAGCATCATGGGGCGTAGGAAAAAGGTGAATGACTTACAAAAGAAAAGCAGCGAATGAGGAATTACCCTCAAATCTGTCGGAAACAGCGCTTTGGCATAAGCCTCGTCTGCAATCAGCAACACGCTTGGCCTGCATTAGATGAATGTGTGTGCGTTTATAAGTGAACATCATGAGCCGCCAGTGGCTCAATCAAACATCCTGTTGCATAAGGCTTGGTTCCAGCAGGCTGTACGTGAATTGGTCTGGACAGGAAAAGAGGTGCAAACACATTCAGGAAAGTGGAGTTTATCTGCGTAAGGCCAGTGGGTTTATTGTATGGGCGCTAGCTGGGGTGTGAAGATGTCTGACGTTTGATTGATTCAGTGGAAAGGTGTCCTGGCCTGAACAGATGCGTCTGTTTTGTTTTTCTTAACAGGATGTAAATGAACACATGCTTGAGGAAATTAACAGCTTTGCTTTAAGTCTGATGAATGGGCCACAGATCTGGGCTTTAGACACAGAGCTCATTTGGAATATCATGAATTACTTCCAACTATGTGAATGGACTGCAAAAAAAATTATTTAATATTTAAGGATATACAGTGCTCAGCAAAATTAAGTACACCCCATTTTGAAAATGAATATTTGTATCTATTTCTCAGTGAGTATCTGGTGCATTTGAACAAAACAGATTTATTTAAAACAGATAAATGTATGAAAATAATATTCAATAAATTAATGCAAAATAATGCAAAAAATTACAAACTGAAAAATTTCAACAAAATTTTAGAAAATTTTTGTTTCTTGATTTTTGCTACTTTTGAAAATTATATTTAATATTTTTTTTTACATCTAAATTTGGGTTACTAATTTTTGAACCATTATTGTAAGTTATTTTGTTAGGTTTGCTCCAGATTTGGCTTCAGTACTGACTAAACTAATGTATATGCGCAAATATAACATTGTAAAGCATCCTATAGAAAATATTAATTTTAATGAGAGATTTGTAGGGGGGGGGTGCATTCATAAATGCTAAGCACTGTATATGTGTATTTATTCTTTATTGTAATACATTAGTATTTTTTTATTTATATAGATATTATTTAAAGTGTTGTATTATCTCATCTTCATACATTAATGATAATTCATATATAACATAGACAATATTTGTATAATTTGACTATATATTGTTTCTATATGCATTCGGTCATATATTTATTAGAGTTAGTTCCTAGTATTAGTTTCTGTTACGTTATTATTTGTATATTATTAATATTCATACATTTTCCTTTGGCTTAGTCTCTATTTCAGAGGTCATCCATACACATTCACACAGACACACATTCATACACCATGGACAGTTTAGTTTATCCAATTCAAACTCTTTGGATTGTGGGGGAAACCGGAGCACCTGGCGGTAACCCACGCGAACACATGGAGAACATGCTACCTCCACACAGAAATGCCAACTGGTCCAGCTGGGACTCGGCTTTTTCGCTGTGCTAACCACTGAGCCACGGTGCCGCTATTATTAATATATTAGAGTTTTTTTTTTTCATAATTTAGTTTTGTGACAGCGCTAACCACTGAACCGCAGTGCTGCTATTATTATTATATTAGAGTTTTTTTGTTTCATAATTTAGTTGTGTAATTTGGTGATATATATATCAATATATATCCCACAATAGGGATGGGAACGCTTCCAATTTTGCTTGGTGCACTGGTAAAAAAAAGGTAACAATGCGATGCATCATTTTAAAATGTGTTCATGGGATTAAAGTTAGCATTTAAAATTCACATAAAGTTAAAATACATTTTTTTTTAGATGTTAGTATCAGGATGTTAGTCTTAAGGATATTGTTATGAACACCAGCGATCTAGCTCTTGCAGATCCCTGGAGAACACTCTGTCATTCTACTGAACTACAAATCCCATCATGACCCTCAGTCACACACCTGTTTCAATGTAGGATTCAAATTAAGCTTTAGGAATGGTCAGACAGACAGGGTTCAAAACAGGGACAGACGGTTGCACACTGATAATTGATACAATGTTCCTAACATATTTGCATTGGTGAAACCGAATCATGTGACCAGTAATCTGTGGCAAATATTTAAGATTGATTTCTCCAGTCTAAACTTCTCAAGCATGTTCTTTTCATCACCGCCTCTGTGTGAACATGATGTACAGAAGGGCTGCACGAAATCTGGAAAAATCTGATATTGCAATGTTTAATTTTTCTGTGATAAATATTGCAATATGAATACAGTTGTATAAGATAGTTTCAATAACTCAATTTGACTTTGACTTTTATTTAACTTGATTTGAGTTTTTTTGGGTAGTTTAAAAGTATTCAGCTACAGAAATTGAATCATCCCATACGCACACACACACACACACACACAATGTTCTTACTTTGTTTTGTCTCATTTCTAGTCCAAATATAAAAACATTCTTAAAGCAAGTATGAATGTTGTTTAGTTTTTACCGAAAAAAAGGTGAGTGAAAATAAAGTTTTTCCTTAAAACAAGCAAAATTATCTGCCAGTAAGTGAAATAATCTTGTTTTCGCTTTGAAATGAAGATATTTAGACTAATGCTGAAACAATATATTGTGCAGTCCTAATGTACAGTTTCACAACACTACGCAAACCTCAAGCGGATTTAAAATTCTTAATGCCAATCATTTATCATCAATTTTAAAATAGCAGAAAAGACAGACAGACATACATACATATATACATACATACATACATACATACATACATACATACATACATACATACATACATACATACATACATAGAAGCACCAGCATCTTCTTCCTGAACCTTTGTTACTTCAGTCAAACTTTTGCCCTCCCACTAATCTTGCAGTTTAACTGAATTTCCCCTTGGGGATCAATAAATCTCCTATCTATCTTTTTGTCGATCTATCTTGTCGTCCTAGTGTTTCATTTTCACATTCCCCTCTTCAATGCATTCCCTCATTTGTTCTCCCCTGGCTCTTGAAAATGCACTGGACGTGGATGAGTTTTTCCGTTCCGTTGGCTGTAGAGGGAAATGGGGAAGCTTGGCAAGTGGCTGTTATTATTTTTCCTTTTGCTCAGTATCAGCTCTTTCAGCAGCCCCTCTGTCATTCAGACGCAGCAAACATCTCCAGTCACATACTCAAGCTGTCTTATCAGCACCATGCTTTCAGATGGAGACTCGCAGAGAGAGACTAAATACTGAATATAATGTATGTTTGATACAAATATGACTTGTAAAAAGCTCTGTGAATAGAAGCTATATATTTTTATGGAGGTATTTTCACAGCCATAAAATAGCCAAATAACACTAGCATTCAAAGTGTTGGCTGAAAATATTTGCTGTGTTTATTAATTTCCTAAATGACAGAATAGTTTTTGTGTGTGAATGTTTAAAGACAGCAAATTTTTAGGTTCATTCTGAAAACATACCATTATGTACATTTCTGTAGAGCGCCAAATACGTACCAGGAGCCCCGTTTTTTGCAGTTTTTGTTTTAGCGAATCCAACAGATGTCGTTGTGTACCTTTTTTAAGATCTGAAATTTCTCTCATGAGTGCCATTTGTGCCTGCTGTTCTTGTGTAAATCCACCAGAGGCTGCTGTCGACTGACTGACTGAGTGATCGACTGACCCACCCTCCTCCTTCCCTAAACCCAACCGACAGTTTTTAAAAGCAATCCGGAAAAGTAAAAGCCCTCGCCTGATTTTTACCACGTTTTCAGATTTTACAACACTCTCACCATTATTTACTTGTTTATTTTATTTTTTGGCTTATGTTTTTGTCTTACCACTCTTTGACAAACCTGAACCCTGTAGTCGTGATCAACTCCTCTGCATCTCAAGTCCGCCGACATACATGGCTAGCTACTGGACAAACTGATCCATATTTTTTCACAAGCAGTCAGCTGGTAGCATGAAAAGAAACAACGTCATACCGCCCCGTAGCGTTCGTTTTAAAGACAAAATGCAGCCATACGTACTTCTGGCTATGTATTTCACTATCTCCAGAAATGTATATAGGGCTACTTTTTTAGAATAAGCCTACGTTGGAATTTTCAGAATCATTCTTTAAATGTCACATGGTTCTTCAGAAGTCATTATCATGGTTATTTACTGCCCAAAAGATATTTCAGATGTTAAACACATTTCCGTTTCAGTTTTTTTGTTGATATGTTACCATTAAAAAAGCATCATAAAATATTTTTGGACACGTTAGATTGTTAGAGAATGGCAGCAAATTTACAGAACAATGTTACGGATTTTTTTTTTTTTTTCAAATAAATGTTGTTTCTACTTTTTGTTCAGTGAAGAATCATTCATTTAATCATTTTTCTTCCACTTAGTCCCTTATTTATTAGGGGTCACCACAGCGGAATGAACCGCCAACTATTCCAGCATATGTTTTATGCAGTGGATGCCCTTCCAGCTGCAACACAGTACTGGGAAACACCTATACACACTTATTCACACACACTCATACACTAAGGCCAATTTAGTTTAATTAACCCATCGCACATGTCTTTGGAATGTGGGGGAAACTGGAGCACCCAGAGGAAACCCACTCGAACACAGGGGGAATATGCAAACTCCACACAGAAATGCCAACTTGTCCAGCTGGGATTCGAACCAGTGGAATTCCTGCTGTGAAGTGACAGTGCTAACCACTAAGCCACCCTCAACAAAAAATCTTGAACACTTAAAAAAAGAAAAAAGAAGACATAAATGTAACCAAATGTAAATATATATATTTATATATATATATATATATATATATATATATATATATATATATATATATATATATATATATATATATATATATATATATGTATGTATGTATGTATGTATGTATGTATTTGCCAGAACCTTTTTAAACTGATTTATTTATTCATACATATAATCTATTTATTTTTTTATGTTGTGGTGTTGCTGGAAGTCTTTCAATAATCCACTGACCACAAATGATGGCAGAGTCTTAAAAATCTAAAGATTAATTTGTCTCTTTCGGTCTTTTTTCCTCTAGTTTTATGTTTGATCTTCCTTTACCTCGTTTTTCTATGAATCATTGCTCTTTACTACACCATATTTGATGTCTGTGATGAAACAGTGGTGTGCGGTTTGGCATACGGGAACCAAAAATGATTTTGGTCAAGTTTTGTGACTCAAAATATTATTTGTCCACAAGCAAAGAAGGAAGCTTCCCAGTATTACCAAAACAAGACATTTCTGTGGTTTAATTTGCCAGAATAGCAAATCTCTGCTACATGCTTTCCAGAATCAAATCTCTATTTTGCGTGCAAGATGTTCCCCAATCTTGCCGTGCTTTTCCAAGGAAACTCTAGAAAACATTGAAGCCATTGACAGGATATCAAAACAATAGTCAAATCCAGCTGGAGGCACTTACAGCCTTGTTTGCTTTAGTTTTACCTGCAACTCAATTGAACTGTAATGGGACATCAGATGGGGTGCTTTGAGCTTCAGAAGGACTTGATTTCTTTTAATTGGATGCCGGTTGATTTCTCATTAGTCTCTTGTTCAGCATCTGGGAGCCAAACGGATGAGGGATTCCAACAGAACAGCGCCAGTTCCGCTCTGGGTCAAATCCCTAAAATAAAACTCCAGTTATAACTTTGCCTTTGTCCTCTCAGGACAGGACTTTCTACCCTCTTTTCTCACATTATGGCAGGGGTTGATGGATGGTCTGCAAGAGCTGAGATGGGAATAGGGCTTTAGAGGTTATTTACTTCAGCTTAAGTCTTGGATAATATTTCTTTACACGTGTTCCCAGTTTTTTTTTCTCGGCCGGTGACTTCTTAGGGGAATCGAGAGCACTGCCGACAACAGCTCCAGTTGTTACCCTTGCACTCTTCAGTAAGACTTTTCCAGAAATACATTAGTAACATTAGACCTTACTGTTCTCCACCCCACTGCCATGAGATCCTCATGATTTGAGGGATGATTTGCGGTTCTGTCTGATTGTTGAAGTTTTTCAGTGCAGGTAGTTCAGAAATAACCTTCGGTTAAGCTTGTTCTTTAATCTTTTTGAATCTGAATAGATCTGAATAACTTACATTGTCTGCTTGTATAAATCTTCAAAAGACTTTGCAGCTATATAAAACTGTCGCTGTTTTTATTTTAAACAGACAGTAGGCATTGCTCTATATAGTATTTATTTGTAACATACAGTGGTGTGAAAAAAACGTTTGCCCCCTTATTGATTTCATACATTTTTCTTGCTGAAGAAAAACTAAATGAAGACTTTAGAATGGCCTTGTCTTGACCTGATACTTAGTTATAAGGTTTATTGGTAAAAGCTTTTTAACACAGGGCTATGTAGTTTGGGATTTTGGTAATAATAGAAACCTTTATTTTAAAACTGCATGATGTGTTAACTTGTGTTATCTTTGACTAATATTTCAATTCGTGAGTTGTGAGTACACCCACAAATAGAAAACAGATCAAAATGAACATATTAGGCGTGCTGTCCAGAGAGAGGGCTCTGAGGCTAGATAGACAGCCGGTTAGAATACGAGCTCAGCGTCTAGCCCGATCCCAGAAAGCTTCCCCTCCCTGTGCTAAGTATGGTTCTGGTTAAAGTTGTGGAGTTGGGGTGGAGGAAGGAGGGATGCAAAGCCGTTGCGATGACTAAGTTAGGATGAGCTTGGTTATTTATGGGAATTCTTTTTGATTCTGATTAGATGATTAGTGTGATAGCTGATAGAGAATTCGTTTTGTTTACTCAACGCAATCTCACGGCAATTCGTAACTTTTTGATTTAGTGGCTAATTCGTATGAATTCGTACAATCTAATTTATAGAATTTGGTACAATTTGTTCATCACCCAATGACGGTTGGGGTTAGGGGTGGGGTTGGGTGCCACGCCTCCTATTTAAAATCGTACAATTTTGTACGACTGAACTTGTACGAATTCGTACGAATTAGCCACTAAACTGACAAGACTCATGAGATCCTCATGAGATCAAGCTGGTTTACTTTGTGTTTGCTTCTCCTGAAATTAAAAACTTTTAAATTTTAAAAATTTAATTTGAATTAACTCCACAACAAATACATCAGATTGTCACTGGTAAAGTTCTTACTGTAGTATTTTCTCACAAATGTTACATGAGATCGGCTTCTTTCATGTCTGTCACTGTGCTGTTTATCTGACGCAGTCAAGTGGAGATTGAGGCACTCTGACAGGCATGTGGGAACGTTGGGCGGGAAGAACTAGCATTAAAGGCACAGGCAACAAAACAGCTACTCTATGTTTAAAACAGTAAATTCCAACATTCTGAAATGTATATTAAATAATCTGATGGGTGTTTTGAGCTGAAACTTTACAGACACATCTTAGAGACACAAATGACTTATATTAAATCAAAAGTAAAATTGGTGCCCTTTAAAATGTACAAATAGTTTACAACATTATTTAAGATCAAAGAAATTAGGCTGCCTATAAGAAAATTCTAACAAAAATCAAATGTTTAAAATGTGTACAAATAAAAAAATTAACCTAAATATCAGTGCTACATAACCCATTTTAATACTTAAATCTCAACCTTTTCATCACAGTCTTGGTTTGTGTCACCACTCGGTTGCTGTAAAGTCTCATTTCATGTTATCCAATCACATCCTGTTCTGGAAGTCCCTCTTTCATATGCATCCAAAACGCTGACAATTATCATTTTAAATCCCCCCCTCCCCTCCCCTCCCCTCTGCCTCCAGCTTTAACGTTGCCCAGTAAAGCTCTGCATCTCTGGGCAGTTTGGTGTGACAGAATGAAGGAGGAGCTTGACAAGCTGGCCAAAGATGAGAGCGCTCAAATGGGCCGTGCATCATCCAGCTCCCAAACACAACAGAGCGCTTGTGTTCTCCGCTAACCACAGCAAGGAAAGAGATTCATGTTAGCATGGAGAACTGGCTCCCGATGCAGCTCGGCTGACCTTTCGCATATGCTAGCATTTGTTAGGGGGAAAAATGGAATATGTTGAGCATAAAGAAGCTGGTCGTTGTGATCATCCGATTTCAAGTGCTTTAGTAATCCAATATCATGTCTGTGCTGTTTTGTTTGAAGACAGAGTCGGATGAAATTTTAAGTTTCTTCATTGAGTTACTTTGTGCTTTTTGAAACATGCAACTGATTACAACAGTGGTACGATGTTCATTTTAGGACATCCTGAAAGCTTGGTCGTAGAACATACTGCTGTTTCTGAAATCGCCTCATTCACTTTTCCCTACATTAGTCCACTAGTATAGTCCACTTAACGGAGTGAGTGAAAATGAGTGAGTAATTCTGAGTGCACTAGAAAGGGTGTTGTTTTATGTGTGCTCTGCAGTGTTCGAACAATACCGTGGCCTTTGCAGGAGCCCATTTTATTTAGTTGGGGTTGGGGGTTTGCTTTGATCTTGAGAGTCCCCTGCCACAATCTTGTAGGCTATAAAAGACACAAGATCCCTGTCCTTGAACAGCAATATATAAACAAATTATCTATAAATATAAAGCAAATATTTATATAAGTGTAACTAAAATTATAAAGTAATTTGGTTTACTTTCTTGCTGAAATGTACCTGTTTTTCCCATCTTTCTTTGACCCTTGAAACTATCTTTTGAGGGATTTATTTTTATATGCACAAACAACAGCCGCCTAAACAACAGAACATCGCTGTCTAAGTTTACCTGCAGTGCTTCTGTGAGAGGAATACAATCATATAAAATTAACAAACATGAATATGTTTCACCTAACAACAAAATAAATAACCTCATCATCATGTTTCTAATCGCTCTATAAGTTCAAGATGATGGCACCAAGAACAGCATATGCTTTTTTATTTTACACAGGCCTATAGAATGTCATGGGATCTCACTTTTCACTCCGGTAAAACATAATCACGAATTGGAAAATGAAAGAAACACCAGAGCGTCCGTTTTGTCAAGTTTACCCTGCTTTCAGCTTAATTGTTCAAAATGTTTACAGCAATGTCATGGTGTTTAAAAAGAAAACATTGTATTAGCCTACTGTAAGCAAATAAAACAAAACACAACGTCACATCATTTGTTTCGAAAATGAATAAGCAGTGTCACAACATCCATATGAAAGCATCTGCCTGTTAGTCTTTGACGTGGCTGGACTTGAACTGCCCATCAGCGCCCCCATACATTGATGCTCATGACAAGAATAGCATGTGTAGTTATCTTTTTTAAAGTGAGGTGTAAATGGCCGTCATGCTTGAATGATATTTTTGCTCTTTTACGCATAATAATCCATGATCACTTTACACAATACTGAAACCGCACTTCAAAATAACACATTGTCAAAATAAAAATCCACAAATCATGTCTTCAGGGTAGCCCATGCCTTAATAAGGGGGTGAGCCATGCCTAAGCCCCCCCATAGTTCACACCCTGATGCTCTGCTGGTTGATTAATCCGATTAGACAGGTTGAACTTTTTGGTCAGACTCTGTAATGGTTATTAAAGACTATAGAATACACAGGACATGACACTCATGTAGTTTTGAATGGGTAAAAGTTTAACGGTCAATATGGCGAATGAAAGCCCGCCTGCTTGAACAGGAACCAATCATTGATCGATATAGAATGACGATTCCCCGAGGGAGAAGCTCAGACCAGACATGTGCTTTGACAACAGTTTCTGTGGTCAACAAGCCCTGATGAATAAGGGACTAAGCTGAAGAACAATGAATGAATATTAGGTCTGACTTTCTATCAGCATTCCATACGACTTTTTCCTGAACTGCAATCGTGTGCTATAACACTCCACCTGAATCCATTTGTCTGATACTTTTTTAGTCTGAGGTCCTTCATCTGATGCTTTTCAACTACAACAAACTTTCCCATGTGTTATAATAGCTGCATGATATCCTCTTCATGTTACCTGATGCCTGTGCAATAAGTTTTGTTCAGGTGGTTTTTATGCTTTAATCAGTATGAGATTTAGCATTTTTTGGGTCTAGATTCGCCTCTAGCTGCAGATTTTTTCCTGATTATGGAGACCGTCCCACCTGTAACCTCAGTTTCCTGCAATTTGTTTGTCTCGTCTCAAAATGTCCCGTGCCTTGCACCGGTTGTGCAATCAAGATCGCTGTGCTATTTGTCTAAATCTCAAAGGCCCACTCTGTTTCCTTCGTGTAAATGGTGCACTGTATCTCGCGTTACCCTGGGTAAAGCCGATGAAAATGTAGTGAGGAAAGGGATTTGCTTTGTCTCTCTGGGACACCCCATCTTCATTCACATCTTCCCTCGTATACTTCTTGGAAACTTTTTACTGTTTGACCATTATATGATTCACACTAAAGAGTGATTTTGTCTTTAAGAGGAGCTACTTTTTCGGGGGAAGTTTGTCTCTACTTCAAATATCAAAGACAAAAATAAACAGAAAATAAATATTCAGAAAATATGCATTGAACAAATTAAAAATGAATGAATGTGTGAAAGACACACATTAAATTCTGTTCTTTTGAACTGTTTATTAATCAAATAATCCAAATAAAGTATATCTGGTTGAAGGAATATTTTAATCAGCATCATTGATACTGTAATAGTAAAAATAAGATAATACTTTCTGCGGCAATTGGCACTATTATTGAATTTTTACCCAATTTTCTGCAAGAGTTTTTAATAACTTAAAGTAAACATTAGTAATAATTCTTATGATTTCTAATGCCCCGTTTACACTGCCAGTTAAATGTGACAGATTTTGCGCTCATACGTGACACAGATCGGATCTGTTCTATGATTGTGTAAACACAAAAAAACGCATGCATTCGGATATTCAGAGATCGGTTTCAGGCCTCCTTCATATGTAGAAATAAATCAGATATAAATCGGATTTGTGACAATGCGACTATCATGTAAACGGGCAGATCAGATTAATCGTGGCATTCTGTTTTGTACGTCAATAAGCTTGCGACAGTGTGGTACTTCTCTGCAGTTTAATGACGTAGAACAGGGGTCACCAATCTCGGTCCTGGAGGGCCGGTGTCCCTGCAGGTTTGGCTCCAACTTGCTATAACACACCTGCCTGGATGTTTCAAGTATACCTATTAAGGCGTTGATTAGCTTGTTCAGATGTGTTTGACCAGGGTTGGAGCTAAAATCTGCAGGACACCGGCCCTCCAGGAACAAATTTGGTGACCACTGACGTAGAAGGAAAAACGTGTGTGTGCTCATCCAAATATTTCGGACCCACTGCACCTCATTAAAGCCCATCACAATTTTCTCCCACCAGACCTGAGATCTCTCTCGTACTGACAAATTCCTCTGAATTGTGGAGAACACCATATATAAACAATTGGCACAAGCTGCGATGACGGCTCTTTCCCTCCTCCACCTCAAAATCATTTCAAAGTTGGGCGAACTTCGCATATTACGCAGTGCTAAAAGCAAGACAATTTCTTCCATCATGGCTAGTGTGACGCAGATGCTAGAAACCGCCTTACACATGCACAACATTGTAAATTGTATGGAAAGTGCAAACACATGAATAAGATATGGGTCACAATTAAAAGAACGTGTAAACAGACAAAAGAAAAATCATATATAGGCAACAAATCGGAGTTGGGCATCAAGACCTGACAGTGTAAATGTAGCCTAGATACATAGCATAAATAACACAATGTCGTTTTTCTCAACAAACTTCAAATAAATTGATTAAAGTGATTTTTCGATTACATTCACATAGAAGCATATAAAATTAAATTCATCTTATATTTTTCAGTATTTGAATTAAATAAATCAACATAGGCTCATTCTGAAAACGTATCCCTATAAAGTATACATTTCTGGAGATCGAAAATTAGGTAGCCAGACGCATTTCATCTTTAAAACAAACACTACGGAGCGGTATGACGCCGTTGCTTTTCGCACTTACCAGCTGACTGCTTACCTCCATATGGACGCCTTTCCCGTTGTTACCAGTTTGTCCAATAGCTCACCATGATGCATAATGGTGGACTTAAGATGCAGAGAGGAGTTGACCACGACGACAGGGTTTGAGTCCGGCAAATAATACATCCAGAGAGCAGGTAAGACAAAAAACAAAATATAATATAAACAAGTAAATAACAGTGAGAATGTGGTAAAATCTGGAAACGTGGTGAAGATCAGATGAGAGCCTTTACTTTTCTGGATTGCTTTTTAAAACAATAAGCAATCTTTGAGTTTAGGAAAGTGGGTGGGCGGATCACTCGGTTCTTTTGAAAACACTATTGGTTGGGTTTAGGGAAGGAGGAGTGTGGTCTGTGAGTCGACAGCGGCCTCTGAAGAATTTACGAGAGAACAGCAGGTGCAAATGGTACTCGCGAGAAAAAATTTGAGATCTCAAAAAGCGTACACAGCGTTCTCTGGTCTACTGCATGGCGAAAACAAAAACTGGCAAAAAACTTTACTTCATATTTGTCTCTATCCAGAAATGTTTTCAGAATGACCCTGGGTTAAAATAAATGCATACTTTATATTGTTCATTTCATGTGTTTTTGAAAAGTGAGGGGCGACCTTTTCCAAATAAATACAGCACTTCATATTTTGACTTTTGTCTATGCCACATGTATGACAAAATTTCTATCTCATGCCCGACAAGATGAAGGTCATCCTCAGCTTGTCCACTCAGCACATAATGCCAATGGTTTCCCACAGATTTGGGTGCTTGAGTACAATTGTCTTCTCTGAAAAACACACCAATTCATCTAAATGAAACCATAAAGAGAGTTTAAGTAGGAGAGTCACCTTAACATTCATACAAATTTTTAAAAGGACTAGAAGGAGAAAAAAAGTATTTTCATTGGATGACACTTTGCCTGATAGCTAGATTGGATAACTAATCCTGATATCCAGATGTCATCGTCATAACCTTGTTGAATTGATGAGAAATTAAACCAAGGGAGTCTTAAGTTCAAAGCGGCCTGTAATACAAACCCATGACGAGACAAAGACAGAGTTGTTCCTGTTCTTCAGCACTGAAACACGGATCTTCCAAAGCAGACTCTTACAGTCCTGTCCTCTCACGTCCGCACCGGCCTTTTTGAAGATAACCCAACTCAAAAGACAATGCCATGATTTCCTCTGGTCCAAACATAGTTATCTCTGTCACTGATTCATTTTCCTGGCATAGCTAAAAAGAATCAAGCTATTAGCCTTGTTTGAGTGGATCTCCAGTCTCTGTGAATATGATCCTTCATAGTCTGCAAAGACTCTCTATGGGGTTTCCTATGTGATCAATAACAGTGCATTACCCCTGAAGGAGGCCATTCACACAAAGAATGTTAAAAGCACTATAAAGGCTTTCATTCACTAGTAGTTTAGTAGATTTGATAGTATTTGGGCACACATGAAGGCCCATTTAGACTGATAGCTGATTAATTAAAACATAAAATTCTGTTAAAAACAACACTTTTTGATTACTGTCATTTGAATCCAAAATAGAAGACTGGTTATATGTTGGTCAAAATAGTTTTTAAAACAAAATCAGCTTCTCTGCTATCAGGTCAAAGGTTCTCTTTGCTTAATTGTAAAACTGTGTGCTAACTACATATGACATGATGCAACACAAGCATTCAAAATCCAGCCATTCATTTAAATATTAGCCACTGCACTCCCAATGAGATGGTAATTAGGGCTGCACGACATTGAAAAAATGGACATAGAAGTATTTTAATTTTTTTGCGATTATATATTGTGATACAGTATTAATACAATTCAAATGACTCAAAGACCTTTTATTGGATGAAGATCATTCATTTAGATTGGATCAGTTTGTAATGGAGTGATTCAAACAAATTGCAAGCGTAAGTAAATAAGGTAGAGCAAAGGTCAAACTGAATTAAGCAGTGCTTTATGGTTTCCTGAAGTCAAACAGTAGTCAGAAATTCGGTTACAGTAATTGATCCAACGGAAGGTAAAATTTAAAGTAACACTGCATGTCTTTACTGCTGATCAACTGTAATCTCAGCTCAACATTGCAGATCCTGAGATGTGACTATTGTGGATGCACACATTGCAATATCGTTGCTGAAACGATAGCCTGTACAGCGCCAATGGTAATGATTAATTAATACATATTTATCCTGTTTAACATTATTAAAATGAAAAATTGCTTAATGACTAATGTTGTTTGCACTGAGTCACAGTTCTGACTTTCATTTTCCAACCGTTTGCTAATTATTTTATTTTCTGAGGTGAACTATCTGCTGGTGCTTTCAGTAGCAAACTCACATTGGTAGCATTTAACACTGAATAAAGCATATAATATACAGTTGAAGTCAGAATTATTAGCCCCCCTGAATTATTAGCTCCCCAGTGTTTTTTTTTTTTTCCAATTTCTTTTTAACAGAGGTAAAACACATTTCTAAACATAATAGTTTTAATAACTCATTTATAATAACTGATTTATTTTATCTTTGCCATGATGACAGTAAACAATATTTTACTAGATATTTTTCAAGACACCTTTATACAGCTTAACGTGATATTTAAAGGCTTAACTAGGTTAATTAGGTTAACTAGGTAGGTTAGGGTAATAATAATAAAGTTATTGTATAATGATGGTTTGTTCTCTAGACTATGGAAAAACAAATGAGTTTAAAGGGGCTAATAATTTTGTCCCAAAAATGTTTTTTTAAAAATTAACTGCTTTTATTCTAGTCGAAATAAAGCAAATAAGACTTTCTCCAGAAGAAAAAATATCAGACATAATGTGAAAATTTCCTTGCTCTGTTAAATATAAAAAAAAAAACACTTGCAAAGGGAAGAGCGGGGGGGAGGGGGGTGGGGGGTTACCTGAAAGGGTTTTTTTATTGAATAAAATCCTTAGCATTTATAGAATCTTTTATTGTACAAAAGATTATTTAGAATGTTTATAGAAAGGCTCTTTTGGGTATTAAATATACTTCATAATACACGGCACATCACTGCAAAAATGCACTTTTGAGAATTTTTTTTAATGTAAGGAATTAAATGCTATAGTTTGGTATGGTGCATTGTGTGCATATATGCTTCATAAATGATTTCACTCTACAGTCAAGGCTCGGAAATGCTAATAAAATGCTATTGGCTCCTAATCCAATCCAAGTACTCTCCTGTAAAACCCCGATTGGTTTCTACTCATCACCCCACCCACTACCCACCCATCATACCTAAGATCAGTTTTTATTGGTTAAACTTAATGCAGTTTTAAATGATACATAAACATCATAAACACACCACGATTGGATCCCAGATGTCCTTTCACTTTAGCAAAGTAGCATGTAATGGCACTCCATAAAGATTATCTCCAAATGTATGCATGGTTACATTGTGCTCATTTGTATTAACAAATCTTGCTCTAAATATGAAGCTATGAACCAAAAAGCTGAAAACATTTCATGCTTAAAAGAAAACTGTACATTTGATTAGGGACTTTCATTAGGGGCTCTTATTTTTGAGCTTTTTCTTTTCCAGCAAAAAATAAATAATGATATTATTAATATTTTAAGCTGACAAAACTTTAACATTATTAAATCTGCTTTTACTTACATTTTTCTTTTCTATTTAATTTTTTAAAACCTCTTTTGACCCATTTAAACCGGTTTATAATCACATTATTCTTTGTTGTTGTTTTTTTATACTTATATTTATGTTTCTTTTATTCTTATTTATGTAAAGAATAAGAATTACCATTGTGTATGAAATGTGCCACATTAAAATAAACTTGCCTTGCCTTTACGTATATTGGTAAATCCGGACTAAAGAATCCCTGTAGAATTTGAGTTCTCCCAGCGCACTGTGGGTCATGGACACGTGTCTGGGTCCAAGTAGCAACTGTTAATCCATTTACATTCAGCCGAGATTCAGTAAGAGGATATTAAGTCTGGAGAGTATTGTGTGGCAGTTCTTATGCAACCAAACACACTTCCTGCATCCCATCATGCTCTGCAGAATAGAAGCTGTGTGCATGACTTGAAGTGCCTTCGTATGCTTGGCCAATGAATTTGCCAGTTCATATTAGTGTGTGGGTCTAACGGTAATTGGATGAAGAATGTTTCTGTTTGCAAATGGCTACATTAGTCACACCATCCGATAGCGTCATTGCATAAATGTCTTTAATTATTTAAGGAATTCAGATGTAGTGGAATTTTATTTAGCCTCGTTATGTATTGCAGTGATGAGTTATATAGTCTTTTATTTCAAAGTGGCGTAAATGATATTGAAATCATGTAGGATAAACAATATAAACATTTGCAATACAGACTTTTTCAATTCATATTTATTTCTATATCACTTTAACAATGTAGATGGTGTCAAAGCAGCTTAACATAGAAGTTCTAGTAATTTAAAACTGAGTCGTTCACAGTGTTGAAGTTCACTTCAGTTCAGTGTGGTTTAAATTTTACTGTTGAAGGTCCAAACACTAAACAGCAAATCCATCGATGTGCAGCTCCACAAGTCCCAAACCAAGCAAGCCAGTGGTGACAGCAGCGAAGAACAAACTTCACCAATTGACAAAAGTGAAGGGAAAAAAAACTTTAAGAGAAACTAGGCTCAGTTGGATCTGCATGACTACAACTGTGGGTTGTTTACATGTGAGGTGTGATCTGCTATGCTGTGTTTATGGGAGAGATTTAAAATTAAAGACCTAGTAATTAATTTGACTTGAGAAAACAGGCCAAAGATGAGCTAAAAAGCAGGCTAATAATACTCAAAACTGGACTGTGGTAATATGTTAGCTGCGATGCTAACACAATGTGCTCACGGTGGTATTATTTAATATTTATAGAGTTAGTATTTAATTTGGCTGACAGAGTTTGATAGTCTTGATATTAGAGTGTAAACAGTTATATAGGACAGAGAAAACAGGCTAAAAAGTGAGCTAATAATACTTACAACTGGACTGTTGAAATATGTTTGCTGCGATGCTAACACAATGGTGGTAGTATTTCATATTTATGGAGTATTTCATTTGATCGGCAGAGTTTGACTAATAATTGAATTTAGAATAAAAACTGAACTTCAAACAGAAGCTAAGCTACAGCTACAATTGACAAGAAAGCAGCAGAGCAACAGGAAAATGGCCTTATCCCAGTAAGATTATAACTGTTAAATGCATACATACTGTATAACTTCTGTTATTTGGCAAACACACTCGCATTTTAAAATATATTTCGAGAGATCACACTTAGCTAATAAACTAATGAATGGGTTCCCTCCTGTTTGCAGGGCAAGAGGGGAGTTTGAGCCCAGGTAGGTCTCGAGAACTCCCCTGCTGTTATGGCTAATTAGGAGTTAGGAATTGCTGAGAGAGATATATGGCTGACTAAAGACTGATTTATACTTCTGCGTCAAACACCGGCGTATGCTATGGAGCTGACGCATAGCCCTTCGCTGTGGCCGTCGCCGTCACTGACGTGCATCTCTCAAAAAATGTAACTACACGTCGCAACAGCGCGTAGCGCAAGCTCTGTGATTGGTCTTAGTAGCGCTGACAAGTCAGGGCGGGGCCTAGAGCCGCGCGAATGGCGCGAACCCAATGGAGCGATTGTTTAGAAGTGTGGAGTCCCGTGAAGGAGCTCGGGATGGAAAGTTTTGTTTTGGGTTTACCTCATAGTTAAAGTTGTTGCACGTCCGCCGATTCCTGCCTCAAAATGAGCGAGTTTGAGCCACTTGTACATCCCGGAAGTGTTCAGGAGAAGCAAAAAAGCAGCGAAGAAACTAAACACAGAGGAACATTTACACCTCACTGCCAACTAGCGTTTCGGAAGTGTTAATGCAGACCAACAGAGACAGCGCAGAAGTATAAATGCACAGCCATGCGTGTTGCCTGCGCCGTGAGTTACGCCGGTCACTTGACGCAGAAGTATAAATCAGGCTTAAGAGTTCATCTGCGGTGCTACTTTGAATTAGTCAATTCACTTATGTCGCATGTCTTCAGACAGTGGAAGGAAACCGGGGAATCCAGGGGAAACCCACATGAGCACGGGGAGAACATGTAAACAAAAATGTCACACAGAAACTTCGACTGGCCTGGTAGGGACATGAACCAGTTACATTCTTGCTGTGAGGCAACAATCCTAACCTCTTTGCCATCCTGCCACCCTATCTAGAAAAAAGGGGGAGAAGCATGGGTGGAAGGGGAGATTCTTCAAGGCAAAGGTAACTGAAGTGAAAAACTCTGATTATTTATAGTAATTTAGGATTAGGTGTTCGCTGATGCAGGACCAGCCATGGTCAATCATAAGCACTTGTTCCTCTCGAAATTAGTTTATAAATAAACCACACTTAATAATATATAATGGAATTTTGCATAGTAAATGAAAGAATATATTCAGATGCAAAAGCCCCTAAATGCCATGTGAAATATTATTTTTTAAGATAAGCATTTTTCTCAATTTTATTTCTTTATGTTCAGTTATTTCACTTTAAAGAAAATGAAAATTACATATCCATCGCCAAATAACTGAAATTACTGAACCTACACACAAGAAAGAAGTTCATTTAAGAAGAAAATGTTGGTTTTGGCATTTTAACCCTTTAGATATGTCATTAAAAACTCCTTTAGCAATAAATATTTTATTTGACTGAAGTGTTTTTTAGCTCACTGTAAAAAAAATAAATAAATGTTGAATTTATCATATGATATTGAACCTATTTTTATTTTATTTTATATTATTTTATTTTATTATTTCAGCTGTTTACTATCATCCCTGTGGGAAAGAGGATTGCAGACATGGAAATGATCTGACAGGGCTGAACTGCTCTTCATGAAGTCCACTTCCCCTTTCCCTTCCAAAGATTCAATCAGATTACTCACTGAAAAATCCCCCCCCACCTCACCCCCACCCCCAACCAAAAGAAGCAGTTACGTGCCTTACTGCTGACTAAATTATTTTGAATCCCATCAGACATAACAGTACCTCTGCTGTCCTTCAACTGAAATACTGCTGCATAAAAATGGTCATCAAGTGGACTGCAAATGTTCTGCTGCTGTATAAATGACTTGTCTTTATGACTGTCTCGTGTCCTCTTTGGGCTGTTATGATGAAGTTCTCTAACCCAAACAAAGCCATGTGTTTATGTAAAACACTGTAACCCCACACTATGGTAGAATCCATTTCCAGGGGAATTTTTAGGCTTCAAAAGGGCAATATTATAAATATAATTACCATCATGTATTTTATGTCAAAAATAAAAATGCAATCATTTAAACCAATTACCCCCGTGAATCAAAATATTATAAACTGTTACCGGCAACAACCAACTTCTTCAAATTGTATGTATATTGTGCACTTGCATAAATATGTCGAAAATATGTCATTACTGTTGATTATTGCTGATTTTAATCACTATATCTGTAAAATAAAAAGTAATTTAAAAAGAATGTTGTCTATGATGAAAGAATTTAGGAGTGTGCGCAAAGAAAAACTAATCTAATATAGGCTAATCTAAATGCCTCTGATTGAAGCTCAACAGAAGTAAACACGATTGGTTTTAACAAGACAGCACTTAAAATTCATGATAAAAAAGCCTCTGTTGTACCATCACTGTAATATCTTTAAAAAAAAACATAGTTTCTTAAGTTTTGATAATATTATTATATATGCCAATATTTGTTTTGTTATTTAATTTATTCAAATTTTTCTGCTCCATCATTAAAAAATAGCAAAATTCCACATTAGAGAAAAAAATTGCGAATGACATGTTTTGGTAAGAGGCGAATGTATTGTCACAAGACTTAAAACCTCTATTGGTCGGTCTTCTTTTATCTGTAAAGCCACAAGTCTATGGAATTCTCTACCAACAGTAATAATCACATGTACAAATTATAAGATGTTTTCACGTGTTTTAAAGATGTATGTTTTAAACTGACTTAATTAATTAATTAATTAATTAATTATTATTCTTTTAATATATATATATATATATATATATATATATATATATATATATATATATATATATATATATATATATAATCTAATGCAGATGTTTTCATGAATGTTTACATGTTTGTGACGGGTGTAAAAGTTTACTGCAATAGAGACAGAGCACATTTAGGCCACGCCCCTACCGGCCATCATTTCTGACTTATAACTCAAAACAGACCAATATCTAAAAGCTGCTGTGTGACATCATATACAGTAAAGAAACTAAATAACCCCAGAACTGTTTTTATAATCTACCGATATATAAGCTACACTGTAAAAATTGTTAGTTAACAGTTTCCATATTTACAGTAGTTTGTTTTTTTGGAGTTCAAAGTGACTAATAGTGACATTTTAGTAGTTTGAAGTAATATAATGTATAAGAAATAATATAGAGTGAAATGAGTCTGTAAGACAACATAAAATGCACTGGCAGTTTATTACAAAGTTTTCGTAGAGTAATATACAACACCAACCCAGACAATAGATCTGGGTTATCACATGTCACATTTTTATTATTTAAAATTTTAACTTTTAAGGTTAAAAGTTGGTGGCAGAAAGATTAAGTTCCCATAATGCAATACAAAAGCATTCATACATGGATAAAATGTCAAATAAAAGCATGAATCACAAATCTCCTCCTCTCAGGATCACACAGGGTGGTGAAATTGTCCTTTGACATGGTAAAAAATTATGTTTTTTTCTCAATGATTGCATTTCATTCCAGCAGGTACAACGGTAGTTCTGTAATATAACATCCTGCGTCCTGCTTTTGTGTGCTTAAATGCTCGTTTTTGAAGGGATTGACATCTTATAAAAGCATAGTTCTGGGTTATTTTGCCTGTTTACTTTTCAAAATGTTACATACCATGTTTACGACATTGTTTTGTTTTTTGATCATTTGTCAGAAATGACAGAGGCAGCTTCCCGCAATACAAAGTCAGTGAAGCGGTTTGAATTATCTCTACTGTTGAGTTCAGTTACATCAGTGTTTCTCAACCACGTTTCTGCTCTACACATTATCCATGTCTCCTTGACCAAACACACATGATTCAGATCATCGGCTTGTTAGCAGTGCCTGCAAGACCTGTAATGGGTTTGACAGCCAAAGGAGACATCTAAAACATGCAGTGCTGGTGGTCCTCCAGGAATGTGTTTGAGAAACCCTGACTTACAGTATCTTAAATTTAATTTTTGATCATTTCTGTGATTTTACTTAATATTGGCTCTTTTTGCTATGTTTATATATATATATATATATATATATATATATATATATATATATATATATATATATATATATATATATATATATGTATATATATAAGGTATTTTTGTTTAAAAAAATAATAATAATAGTTTAAATCTTCTCCAGTAAGTGAAAGTACATATTTTCTAGGGCTGCATGATATCGAAAAATCGGAAATTGTGATTTTATTGTTTTGCTGTGATATATTTTAGGATTTTAATAGAATTTCACCAGATGATTTTAATATCTCTATTTGGAAAGATTCATTTATATCGACTGGGGTGATCAAGTCTTTTTTTGTCATAAAGTAAAATAAATGACAAGCATATATAAATATGACAGAGCAAAAATAAAACTAAAGTAAAAGTAAAAAGCAAAAATAAAAGGTAAATAACAGTGCTTTATGGTTTTCTGGAGAGTCTAACAGTATAGAAGTTGAACAATCGAACATAAAATAACATGGTCAATATTGTAATAGTAATTTTTTTTTAATAACATTTAATGTTATCTTTATATGGGGTGACATGGTGGCTCATTGGTTAGCACTGTTGGCTCACAACAAATGGTCGCTGGTTTGAGTTCCTCCAGATGCTCCGGTTTCCCACTACAATCCAAAGACATGTGCTGAATTAGATAAACTAATTTAGCCATAGTGTATGTGTGTGCATGTGAGAGTGTATGGGTGTTTCCCAGTACTGGGTTGCAGCTGTAAGGGCATCTGCTGTGTAAAACATATGCTGGATAAGTTATCGGTTTATTCCGCTGTGGCGACCCCCTGATGAATAAAGGGACTAAGCTGAAGGAAAATGAATGAATTATCTTTATATTTTAATCTTAAATAAATAATTGAATCGTGTGTTGTGAATATTGTGGACACACACATTGCAATATCGATGCTCACACGATTGTTGTTCAGCCGTAATATTTTCCCAGTGCAAGAAAAGAAAGAAATTTGTTTTGGATTCTGTGAAATAACGTTTAATTTTAGAAACATGACTATGTTTACAATTTTGCACAATTCACATAGTCGTAAATTACTCTAAAATATTCAGGAGCCTTTTTATTTCTGTAAAGTGGTCTCTAACGAGCAGATCATCATACCGGGGGGTCCTTGGCATTAATAAGTTCAAACCTCTGTGCTATAGTAAACTAAGCAGCTCAGCGAGGCCTTTAGAGTACATTTATAGTGAATTATTCATCTTTGGGGGAGATATGGGGGATGAGAGTGATTTTGGCATTTAGCATGGAAATAGATCTTGCAGCATGGTGCCCACAGACACTAGTACAATCGTCTCTTGCCTGCCTCTCTCTCACTTTCCCATCACAGACTCTCACACAAATCATTAAAATAGCATTTTAAGCACTAGTTAAGTCATTCCAGCAGAAACCACAGTCTCCTTATTAGGCAGCCTGCGATTCAGCAAACGGCACCCGGCACGAGAAAAGATTCTGGAAAAGCAAAGAAAGAGTTAGACTGTGTTTGTTTTCTTGTCTCTCCTTTGTATCTATTTCCTGCCGCTTTCGCGAAGGCGCTGGATGTCGTCTAGATTTAGAGATTTAGTCTGCGTAGGAGGGTGTGAAAAGTTCATACTTTCCCATTCTTAAAAGTGCGATCTTTATTGCTTTTTCCCCTCAGGGGGAACACTAATTTGCTGTATCACTATCTTATTTTTTTCTAAGCATTTTTCTTGCAGACAATAAAAACTGCATGGAGGAGTCTTGTCTAGACCAGGCAAGTTTTTCAATTGAGGTTTATCTGCTTGATTCATGGCCTCAAAGTCTCCTCCAAACCCAGTAACAACTCACACTTGTAGAGCCGAACATTCCAGCGCTATTATTTTTGCGTTATTGCTTGATAGACAGAGGCAGTTATCTGCTCCATTAGCCCCACACGCCATGCTAATCAGCCTTCTTTCTGCTTCAGCCTCAGATTTCATCACATTTAGCAGTGTTTATACATTAACAGGAACTTATTTTTTATGTTGAGGACTCTTTTGAACGTTCACCAAACCGTTATGACTTACTTTCTGTGGAGAAAAACTAGTATTTAAAATTTGTCATATTTGTATGTGTATTTATTAGGACTACAGTTTAAATGTTTGAGAAGCCGTGATTACTAATAGTGATTTTGTAACTGTGCAGATCTGTTTATGCTGTAAATGAAGTTGAAATAAAGCATTATAAGACCCCTTTAAGGTGTAGTCACATTGCCAAAATTGCAACAAAACAAATATGAACATTATCTGTTTTCAGTAGCAAAGAAAGTCAGCTTTCTGTAGGTCAACACAACAAATTTACAAGAGCAACTTGGAAATTAGTGAAGCTTACATTAGGATTTATTTTTTTAAAAAAAGTTGATTAAATGTCCATAAAATAAATGTCAATAGCAGCTAATTTGTTTTGGACCCCATAACTTAATTTGTGGCCTCAAAGTCTCCTCAAAATCTAGCAACAACTCACACTTGTAGAGTCGAACATTCCAGCGCTATTGTTTTGCGTTACTGATAGACAGAGACAGTTACCTGCTCAATTAGCTCCACACACCATACCAATCAGCCTTCTGTCTGCTTCAGCCTCAGATTTCATCACATTTTGCAGTGTTTATACATTAACAGGGACATACTTTCTGTTGGTAACTATTATGAACGTTCACCAAACCATTATGACTTACTTTCTACAACAAGTACTTAAAATTTGTTATATTTTTACCTGTTTATTAGGACTACAGTTTAAATGTTTGAGAAGCAGTGATTACTGATAGTGATTTTGTAACTTTGCAGATCTGTTTATGCTGTACATTAAGTTGAAATCAAGTAAAAAGCATAATAGGACCGCTTTAAGGTGCAGTCACATTGCCAAAATTGCAATAAAACAAATTTGACCATTATCTGTTTTCAGTACCAAAGAAAGTCAGCTTTCTGTAGGTCAACACAACAAATTTACAAGAGCAACTTGGAAATTAGTGAAGCCCACATTATATATATATATATCAATTGCAGCTAATGTTGTTTTGGACCCTTTGACTATTACAAGAGTGATCGAATAGGACAAAATGTTATTCTTTGGTAAACAATACCTTTAAAAGCCCATAGTAGGACCGTTTTAAAGCATTAGTCAGCTTATTTTTTCACACTGTCAGCATTTTTCTGACCTTGTTGAAATTTTTGTGTAATTGAGTTGAATCAGCATCCACTGGTGTCAGTGTTATACTCGGGAAAGAGAAATATATTTATATCCACTTTCCAAATGAGCCATCTGGAATGAAAGTGATCGAGGTTATTTTAAATTGACTAACTGCCTGATATCTTGAAAATGTCCCACAAATTAAACTAGTGTTTATCCTATTGCTGTTCATCCTTGTAAAGTAGTCTTTCTGAGCAGTCTACATAGTATAAAGTCCTTTCAAAATAAAGATTAATTGACTAAACTATTCATATTTAAAATAATAAGCGCTGATTTGGTGATGGTTTGTATACAAACCATATGGGGGAAATAAGTATTGAACATGTCACTATTTTTCTCAGAAAACATATTTCTAAAGGTGCCGTTGACTTTAAATTTTCACCAGATATTGGGAACAATTAAAATATCCAAACGAGCAAAGAAAACAAAACGAATTAGTTCACAAATTAAACTATGTGTAATAAAATGAATAGATACAGGGAAAAAGTATTGAACACGTGAAGAAAGGAAGGGGTAGAAAGGCAGTGAAAGCCCAGACAGCAGCTAAAATCTCTCAGAAGTTCTTCAGGAACTCTTTGCTCTTCCTTATTGAAAATTATTAATAGCTGCTTCAGTCCAACATCTACATTAGCAGGATGATAAAGATGAAACCAGTGGACATTTTAGCAAACAATGATCCAGAACACAGCCAAGCAAACTCTCTTGAAAAAATGCTTTCAGAGAGAGAAAATCAAGCTGCAGAATGGCCCAGCCAGTCACCTGACTTGAACCTAATAAAAAATGCCCACAGAACCATCAAGTTTTTTACACTCATATGACTTTATTCTTCACATGAGAGGTGTCTTTTAGCTGCCATCACCAAAAAAGCCTTTTATATAGAGCAGTGGTTCTCAAACTGTGGTACGTGTACCACTAGTGGTACGCAGACTTCCTTCTAGTGGTACACGGAGGAATGAAATATGTCATGTACATGCTACATATATTTCAAAATTTATCAAAAATTATGTTTATAATATGCCAAATATGACATATAGCCTACATTTCTGAGGTGATCTGCCACGTTTTTTTTACTGTGCAGAGTTGTAGCTGCTGTAGTAGGCCTACTACGCTACTGTATTTCAATACTGCTCATTATGGTGGTACTTGGAGAGACTATTTTTTTCTGAGGTGGTACTTGATGAAAAAAGTTTGAGAACCGCTGATATAGAGTATTAAACACAATTCAGTAGTTCAGTACTTTATCCTTGTGTCATTCCATTGTTATTACTAATTTTTCAGATTTTTTGTTTTTGTTTTAGTTTTTACAAAAACCTGGTTCAATTATATGTCAACAGCTCCTTTAGAAACATTCCCAGGAAAAAAAACTTGACATGTTCAGTACTTATTTCCTCCACTGTATAATCAGTTCCAGATTTGATTGGCAGAGATAAACTATTGTTAGCTGCACTCTCAGAAATAAAGGTACAGGAGCTGTCACTGGGGCAGTACCTTTACAAAAGATACATATTTGTACCCAAAGAATCCACAGTGGTACCTCAAAGGTGCATTTTAGTGCCCAAATGTACCTAAAAAGTACCTTTGAGATATCATTATGGACCCTTCATGTACAAATATGTATCTTTTGAAAAGGTATTGCCCCAGTGACAGCTCCTGTACCTTTATTTCTGGAAGTGTTCAGCAAACTCAGATTATACCTCCTAGTCATTGACTATGGTCATTTCAGTGTGTTCAAGCACATCTTTTCCCCTAGATATTGTTTGATACCACAGTCTGCTTTAATGGCCTTAAGATGCATCTAAAACTCGATATCTGCAGTGTAAATCAACACATTCTCATGAATATCCATGGCTGGGTTATTTGGTATGCCGTGTTGCAACCATTGTCCTCATGAGGTGTCGCCTTAACATCTGCCACATAGATTAGCACACACACACACACACACACACACACACACACACACACACACACATGCAGTGGTCTGCTTTACTTTGATATATTATGTCTAAGCATGGAGTCTCCTTAGTCTGCGTTTCAATAGTAGGTTTGTGGAGCTCCAGGGTGTCTATGGATACATGCCCAGTCTGCAAAGATCTACAAAGCCAGACGAGAGGACCAAAGAACCCTTGTCTTGTCCAGAAAAAGGGGCATGAATCCAACAGGGATTAAAACGACATTCCTCTGCCACCCCACAGAAGCCACAAAATGGTTGTTGCATGGAGCGAATTGAAATGCCTCGTCCATGACTTGACTATTGGCTTGGCTTGAAAGAGCGAACATGGCAGTCACTAAAAAATTGCTTATAACCATTAAGCTCTCAGTGATTGGAGCCATTTCAGTTCATATGATTTTTCATGAGTTTTCGAGCGGGGAATGGTGTCATTTAATGTGATATTTTTATCTTCAGGCCGCAGATTGTTAAAACAGGAAAGGGAATATTAGATGGCTGTGCTTAGATTTATAATTCATTTGCCTACTGACAACCCTTTGTGCCATTAGAGAGTAGGCCTTTGTGGTGTAAAATACCACTTTCTGCCATGGTGTTCGTTTCAAGCGTATGCTTGATTTGCTGTAAGACTTCTAATTTGTCAGATTCATTTCATTAATTCTTCTCACATCTGCATGTAAAACCGGATTGCGCCATATTCAGTGGCAAGGAGTGGTTTTCTCATAGCTTTTTTCCTTTTGTGGCTGTGGTCCGTTGATTTTTAGCCCCCTTTCCCTTAAACCTAAGTAAACACATTCTTTTCCAAACCATACTAAAGTGCAGAGCTCTTGGTCAGCAACTCGTGAATGATTAGAGAAAGGGCTGTTTGGGTAATTTGCATGTACTTTACTTTGTGTCACGAAGAGCTCGCTCACAGGCTGTGGCTTTGACTTCAGCCAATTAATTATCTTTGGACTGGATGGAGAAGCACGTTCTCACCTTCTGCTTTCTTTCATATATTTGAGTCCATGACATTGTGCGTTTCGGCTCTTTGTTAGCACCTACATTATGCCAAATGTTTTTTGCACATTAGTAGTGACTTCAGGGTTTCGCCTACAGATGGAGATCTTAAAGAAACAGCTCACGTGGAAATTTAGACATTATTTACTAGCTTTAATGTTCCAAAACCTGCATGCCGTTTTCTTTTGTTTAATGTAAAATGTAATATGTCTGTGTGCTTGTTTTGGTGGTTTGCAAGGAATTTGTATACTGACATGGCTGTGGCCTATAGGTATTATAATGTTGAGGTGGTTAATGAAAATATATCATGTGCCCTCATAATGCAGAATACTTAAAAAATCATACATAATGGGTGTTTTCACATATAAATTTCCATATGGGTTGAGTTATGTTAAGGTGATATAAATGTGTTTTTTAAAGGATAAAGTTCAAATTGTAAAGCAACTATAAATTGCATGCATTTTTTAAATGTGTGAACGAAATGATTCCTTTACTGTTTTAGTCGTTTATAATAATAATCAATTCAAGTTTATTTATATAGCACTTTTCACAATAATTTTACAGCTTTAAGCTTTACAATATTATTAATTATTGCATTCAAGTGTTTACACTTACATTTACATTACATTTAAATTTAGTCATTTAGCAGACGCTTTTATCCAAAGCGACTTACAAATGAGGACAAGGAAGCAATTTACACAACTATAAAAGCAACAGTGAATAAGTGCTATAGGCAAGTTTCAGGTATGCAGAGAAAGTGTAAGAAGCAAAACAGTAGTTATTTTTTATTTATTTTTTTTAATTAATGTAGTTAGTGGAGGGGTCAGAGAAGAAATTGCAGATTAGTAAGGAAAGTGGAGACTAAATAGTTGAATTTTAAGTCGTTTTTTGAAGACAGCGAGTGTCTCTGCCGTTCTGATGCAGTTAGGGAGTTCATTCCACCAACTGGGCAGATTGAATGCGAGAGTTCGGGAAAGTGATTTCTTCCCTCTTTGGGATGGAACCACGAGGCGATGTTCATTCACAGAACACAAGTTTCTGCAGGGCCTATAAATCTGCAGAAGTGAGAGCAGATAAGAAGGGGTGCAGCCAGAAATCGCTTTGTAAGCAAACATCAGAGCTTTGAATTTTATGCGAGCAGCGACTGGCAGCCAGTGCAAACGGATGAGTAGCGGAGTGACATGTGCTCTTTTAGGTTCGATAAAGACCACTCGTGCTGCTGCTTTCTGAAGCATCTGAAGAGGTTTGATAGAGCTAGCTGGGAGCCCGGCTAGTAGGGAGTTGCAATAGTCCAGTCTGGAGAGAACAAGAGCTTGAACAAGAAGTTGAGTCAAGCATTATGACTTACATAATGCTTGACTATGTTGGCAGGTTTGGCATGCTGTCTCAGGATAGAACCTTCAGGTCGGACATACAGTAGACGAGACCAAGGCTTCTGCCTGGTCAATAAGCGTTAAGAGGGATATGAGATCAGGTAGTTCTCGAAAGCTCCCCTGATTCGATTAGCCTTTACCTTAATTAATAAGATGGCACTATTGGAATAGACTGCCAACCACATGACTGTGTACGCATTAAATGCTTTTGACTGTTACTATTATTGAATTCTTTGTGTTACATGTCTTTAGACTGTGGGAGGAAACCGGAGTACCCAGGGAAAACCCATGCAAACACAGAGAGAACATGTAAACTCTGCACTGAAATGTTGACTGGCTCAGCTAGGACTTGAACCAGTGACCTTCTTGCTGTGAGGCAGCAGTGCTAGCCACTGAGCCACCGTGTCGCCTGATCCTAGAATTGAGGAGGAGGGAGAAGATATGGATAGGGGGGTCTTCCAAAACAAAGATAGGCAATGAAGTTAGGCTAGATATTTATGTTACATTTAGAATAATCCGATTGGCTAGCTAATGATTAGCGATAGGGACCAACTGCAATCAATCATATCACATGCTCCTCTCGAAATTAGTTAATAAAACTTTACTTAAAATCTAATTCGGAAATGTAATCAGTATTTGTAACCATAACTTTATTAGTTATTAATAACTTAAGTAATAGCTTTTAACAGTTAAAGTTAACATATGTAAAGATAATTAACCTATAGTTATATAGTATATAGGTGATGGTTATGTGTACGTTCAATGAAGTCCATTTGTGCATTAGGTGTATGTGTTGTAATCGAAGTCCTCAATGCCAGCGCATCATCTCTTCACAGGTCATAATTCATAATTCATAAACAAGCATGTACAAATTATTTAAAATCCTGAAAGAGTTGAACAAATATTACAGTTTAAAAAAAACATATGAAATCTAGTTTCTTTTATATGTTTTAAAAAATTTTAAATGCTTAAATTATGTTATTATTATTATTGATATTATTATTATTATTATTATTATTAAGTACACTGTAAACAAATACTGGTTGTGTTAAATTTTTAAGTTGAATCATTTGAACTTATGTTAAACTGACTTGCTCAACTCACAAAAGTAAGTAGGAACATAATTAATTGAATTTAATAAGTTAAAATGAACTAAAAACATATGTTGTCATGACTTATTGATCATATATTTTTTACAGTGTAGTAAAGCACTGTGTTTGATTTTTACATCTAAAATGTGCCAAATACTGCAGCATTCCTCATTTTACATCTAATTCCATTTTGATGACTGCTGGACTCCTCAAATCCACATTTTCCACATCACAGAAATCATAGGCCCTGTATAATCTTGACCGAAGAATGAGAACAAACCTCTCAGAGGCCGTTTAAGAAGGTTATGTGTGGTCTGTTTCACCTCCATGTTTTACTCCACTTCAAGGGCTTCTCTATAGCTGTTGTGCCCCATTGATAAACAATGGCTTGTCTATTTAATGGAGCTCCAGCGGTGCCCACCCAATCCTCTAAAGGAATGTGCCACTGTTCGTAGCAGATGCCAGAGACCCCAGCGGCACAGTATTCAATATTACAAACCCAGAATTCAACAATCCCAATGAATAGATTGGAAAAGTGGTCATCCAGAATAATTATCCAGAAACGCAGCCGCAACATAGCTAACCTTCCATGGCTCACTAATCAAAGGCACAAAGCAAAAAAGCCCCAGTTATAGTGTCCACAACCAATTTTACCAGCTCAATAGGCACCTGCTGTTTGGGTGAGCGTGAGTGCTAGTCCACAGATGGATGAAAAGAGGTAAAGAAAGAGGTAATGTGTGCGAGGAATTTTGATGGCGTTCCCCCTTTGTGGCATCTTTGAAACTAATGGCCACTTCTTACAAAGCAAACATCTAAGTGGAGTGTCCAATCAAAAACCAAACGCAAGAAAGCGAGTGTGTCTGCACCACGGCTCATACCAAGATGCAGGCGTGTAGTTTGGCAGGGACTGAAGATTTCCATTAAATAGCAGGTTTCAGGAACAAGATAATTGCTCTAGCAGAACTGACCCCCTCTCACCTAGCCCCCATCCTCTGTTTTTCTTCAACTCTCTCTCTCTCTCAGACCATATGTGGTCCATCTCTCCTCTTTCAACAAGGGTCACTTTAACACCATGATGAATGAAAACTACTAACTTTTCAAGGATATTCATCTTGGTTAAAAAGCTCTGAAAGGCATAATATTTATCCATATTCATGTAGATGCATGTGTTTTATGTGTTTCACATCTACACATCTGCTTCGGTAATGTCCTTATCTAGGTATCTTATCAAGAAAGATGTCCTTTGTCAACTATTTACGAACAAATGACTCCTACTGAAATTAACTGTTTTTTTAAAGGTTCATAATGCAGCTTCAGATTTGCTTGTGAATCACTCTGTTGAGTAGTTACTTTTTACTGTAGAACAGTTTTCCTATTTTAATGGATCTTTCTGATACAGAAAGTTTTGGAATTAGATTTTTTTTATAGGAACAAGATCTGTGAAGTTGCTGAGTGCATTGATGTGTCTGTGTAAAAACAAGAAAATGTGAGTCTATTAAAGCGGTAACATCATGCGGTTGCATGGTAGATGTTAATGAAAAATAAGTGCAGAAAAACACACAATAATGTTGTTGTTGCTCAATTATTTGCTTACACTTCATCTGAAAAGTGTGGATTCACAACAACAGAGACCCATACATTGATTCTGTATATAAACAATATAACAAAGCAAGGGTCAAACACGGCAAGACAAGCCAAAGGAAATGCGTTCTAATGTTCATAGTACAGTTTAACAAGACTCAGCACTAATGCGTGTGCGTGTGTGTGCTGTATAAATAGTCCTTGTAATCAGTCCATAACGATCCTCCGGCTGTGTGTGAGTGTAATCCTTGGAAAACTGGAACAGGTGTGTGTGAGCAGTGCATGAATGGATGTGTAGTCTAAATAACGGCAGATTTGTAGTTCTATTGTGATCTGCACAAATTAGATTGCTGGTGATTGTGACTTTCATTCTTTCATTTTTCTTCGGCTTAGTCCTTTATTTATCAGAGGTTGCCACCGTGGAATGAACCGCTAACTATTCCAGAATATGTTTTAGGTGGATGCCTGTCCAGCTGTAACCCAGTACAGGGAAACACACACTCTCATACACTACAGCCAATTTAGTTTATGCAATTGACCTACTGTATCTTGCATGTTTTTGGACTATAGCACCCAGAGGAAACCCACGCGAACACAGGGAGAACATGCAAACTCCACATAGAAACGCCAAGTGGCCCGCAGCTGGGTCTCGAACCAGCGATCTTCTTGCTGTGGGGCAACAATGTTAACCACTGAGCCACCATGCCGCGACACATCATACACACAAAGCAAATTCTACATACACAAACATGTATCGTTTTAAGAAAACGTTTCTGTTTTAGGCTACACTGTTGCTGTGTACAGTACATGTAGCCTTATTCTCTATATCAGTAAGCAGTAAGTGTCTAAACTCCTCAAAGACCTTTTGATGCTTTGATTGTTATTTCACAGAAACCAAGGCACAAGCTGTAAAGGCTCCACCCACTTATAGAAAGAAGGCAAAGATTAGCATCTAATTTGCATTTAAAGAGAAACACAAAGTCAACATGTTTTTGCTTCCGCCCTAAAACAGGCAATTGTATTGTTCCGTATTTTGAGTTGAAACTTCACAGACGCATCCTTATAACACTTGAGACTTGGGAATGCGTTTTTCCTATCCAACATGCTACTTTTCTATTGTTTTTCGATGTAAACAAGCACTGGGCGAAGATGTTTGGCCATTACACTCACATCCTTTAAAGCCCCACATTTTAGATGCCATGTCAAGTTGAAAGATCATTAACTTTTACACGCAGTGCAGTTTATCACTGTCAGGTCCAAAAGCAGTGAACCAATCAGAAGAGCTCAGAGGTGGGGCAGCCCATGCAAGCTTTTGTTTACAGTAGAAAATTAGCATGACAACTGTTTTATCTACTGTTACCAATTAAATTACAAATCCTTAATCAAAAAGAAGTTTAACCAAAACAAGATAGCAGTGATACAAAATATAACCCCCCTCTCTCTCTATCCTCAAAATATAAACCAAAAACACAACTCGCTGAGAATTAAAAAGAAAATAGGATTTATTTACAGAAAATAAGGAGCAAAACAACACTGGGAGGGTTTAAGCCAAAATAAATGACAATAAACCAAACTTACTAAATTGGAGCAAACTTTCCTGAAAAATAAATAAGAAAATAAAATGCAGAAAACTTACCTCCCTACTAACAACACGGGAGAAACGAAAATAATTAACAGAAGGCACCAAAGAATGTACAACTTCACATCGCCATATAACAAAACGCCACATAAGAGACATCAGCAACAATCACTCGTTTTCATCACTCAAGTAACAACATTACCACAAACAATAACGAGCGGGGAATCGAGAGAGAGCAGTGAGCCACTGAATCCATGTTCTCTAGGGTTTTAAATACCGCTGCTTCCAATCCAAGCGCCAATCACGATCCGCTGTAATCCACTGCACCTGCAAATAACTCAGAACGAAAGAGAGGGAGAGAAGAAAAACACCACACACACACACACACACACACACTACAACAACTACTCGTAACATTACTGTTATATCAATGGCTAAGGATGCGCTCGTAGTGGATTTGTCCAGAATTTCCTGATTTATATAATGTATCTTCAAGTGTTTATCATAACATATTGTTTTCCTCTTTCTAATTGGTCTATTGTTGTTGTTATTACATCACGTTCATATGCTGCGACTCACATTTTCAGAAGCTATACACATTAGGTATGAATGAGCCCTAATATTGCATCTTAAAGGGCATAACATGTCAGCGGTGATAGTCTTGTGGGCAGCCATTGCACCTTTAGGCATCCAGAGTTCAAGTCCTGGCTCCCAGACCTTTTCCAATCCACCCCTAAAACTTTTCTTTCTGTCTACATATTGATATTGTATCATAAAGTCTAAATAAATAAATAAAAGGGCATAACAGGACAGCTTCTCCTCTCCTCCTCTATTCCCTACCTGAATATCACAGCTGCAGAAGTTCTTTGACTTGCATTGGAATGGATCCTGTCATCTATGATGAAAGCAGGCCATGCCTCGGAAACTATTAAGCCAGTGATACACAGTCTTCCCAGGACCTTTTGAAGTGAATAAGTCTGATCATAATCTCATTAATAGTGACGGGCCTGCACTTGCACAACAGCCATTATTCATCCCTCCCCTAGAGAGGTGTGCTTTGGCTGGAACTTTTATTTGGGTGGAAACATGTCTTCGGCATTTTATCTTCTGTCCTATCAATTGTTGCTCTGCTCTGATAGGGGCTCAAATTATTGTTAGACCTGGCCTTTCAGGCTGAAAGCGAAGAGAGGAAGATGTTAGAAGGCTGTTTAAGGGAATTTAAGAGGAGCTGAACTGTGTGAGACGGAGCGCTTTTTGACATGAGCAGTGAAGGCTTGATTGGTTATTAATTGGCATTGTGGTGTCAGCATTGAGTAATGACTGTAGGTTTATAGCCTCATTATTTTAAAGCTCCTGTCTAGATGAAGTGAAAACTAAATGGAGCTGTTCTGTGTGAGAAGAGGAATCCAGACCACTCTAACGGGTATAAAACAGTGGCTGACACCACAAGTGCTATGGAAAGGTGTCATTAAGACATTAGTGTCAGAGAACAGCCAAGCGGAAACTAACATTTGGAACAGATGTTTCTGAAACATGGAGCAAACAAGAGTTATCCTGATAAAGAAAAAGAAAACGTTTGTTTATTAAACCTTGACTATGTGCAAGTCTACAAAAGATTTTGCCCAATTTAATTCAATAAATTAATCAATTTATGTATTAATTTATGTAAATATAACAAATTATGTGGAAAATTTAGCCAAAGTTGGAAACTTTTCAAGAATTTTACTTTTTAAACAAAGTTTTACTGTACCAGTATTTCATTCATTCATTCATTTTCCTCCGGCTTAGTCCCTTTTTTATCAGGGGTCGCCACAGCAGAATGAACAGCCAACTATTCCGGCATGTGTTTTTACGCACACTCAGCCAATTTGAGTTCATCCAATTCACTTATACCACATGTCTTTGGACTGTGGGGGAAACCGGAGAGCTCGTAGGAAACCCACACGAACACGGGAGAACATGCGAACTCCAGACAGAAAAGCCAACTGGTCAAGCCGGGACTCAAATCAGTGACATTCTAGCTATGAGGTGACAATGCTATCCACTGAGCCACCATGCCGCCCCATCAGTATTTTAGTAATTAATAAAAGTAAAGTTTTTTGTAAAGATGAACCTCGTGACATTTTACATTCTTAACTGCACAAGAATAGTTGACTTTAAGTCACCAAAATATTAATATGATTAATAAATTATAACACCCAGAATGCAGCATTTATTTATATTCAGTGGGTGTAGAAAGTATTCAGACCCCCTTGACTATTTCACTCTTTGTTGTTGCAGCCGTTTGCTAAAATGATTAAAGTTTTTCTCATTAATGTGCACACAGCCCTCCATATTGACAGAAAAACACAGAATTGTTGACATATTTGCTGATTTATTATAAAATCTAAACTGAAATATGACATGGTCTTAAGTATTTAGACCATTTGCTCTGGATCCTCTGCATTCTTGCATATCCTCTCCAGTTCTGTCAGGTTGGATGGTAAACATTGGTGGACAGACATTTTTTTGGTCTCTTTAGAGATGCTCAATTGGGTTTAAGTCAGGGCTCTGTCCGGGCCATTCAAGAGCAGTCACGGCATTGTTGTGAAGCCACTCCCACTCCTTTGTTATTTTAGCTGTGTGCTTATATATATATACAGACAAAGTCAGAATTATTAAACTGCCTCAATTATTAACCCCCTGTTTATTTTTTCCCCAATCCCTGTTTAACGGAGAAAAGATTTTCAACTCATTTCTAGGCAGGTTAGGGTAATTGGGCAAGTTATTGTATAACGATGTTTGTTCTGTAAACTATCGAAAAAAATATATATATATCGCTTAAAGGGGTTAATATTTTTAACCTTAAAATGGTTTTAAAAAATTGAAAACTGCTTTTATACTAGCCGTAATAAAACAAATGAAACTTTCTCCAGAAGAAAAAATATTATCAGACATACTGTGGAAATTTCCTTGCTCTGTTAAACATCATTTGGGTAATATTTAAAAAAGAAAATCAAATTAAAAGGGGGTTTAATATTTCTGATTACAACTGTATATATTATGTATACAAATATATACAAGTGTATATATTATGTAAATACTTCAAAGACAAAAACAACACAGCACTTATTTTATTTATTGAATTTTATTATTTATTTTATCTACCTCCAACTGTCTTCATTCTGCGCCAGATTAATGTACCATAACATTTTTTTTAATTTCTCATTTAAAGGTTTATTTTTGTGTTCATATATGCTCATGTGTGGTCGTCCGTTATCCTGCCCTCAGCTGTGATGTTTTTAACAGTGTTTTGAAGAAGAAGAAGAACCTCCTTAGTGCAAGTTGACCCGCTGACCTCTGCAAATGCTTTGTATAATTACTCCCATTTCCCAGGTCGTCTTATGTCAACAAGTGCATCCAGAGGGTGGTGCTCCGTCGTGATGGTCTGATGCTGACAGGTGTTTTATTTACTGAGGGGCTGGGGAGTGATATATATATCTGCAATGGAGACCAGGCCCAATAATGTGCAAAAAATGAGCTCCTCTCCAGCTCTCAAGGCGTTATAGGTCACATTCCTCTGACCGACACAAGCTCATAAAACTCACACAGTTCTCAGAAATCTTTCCAGAGAGTACAGTATGGGGGGAATAACACTTGAATAATAGGCCACATATGCAATATGCCTTTTTTTCTGCTATTGAGGAATGTAAACTGCAATTTAGCAATGAAGGAATCGGTGAGGAATTGTCATATCTTTATACAGGTGAGTTTTCGATTAAAAATGCAAATCTTCATGAACATTTTGATCCTATGAGCACTTCAAAATTCTTTTGTTTGTTTTTTTCGCCACAAGAAGACAACAAGCTTTGTTTGAGTTTGGGTGGACTATAGTTCATTCACCATCATTATATATTTACATTGTCATGTTTTGTCTTTGTATTAAAAAATGGCTCTTCCTGTCCTGTCATTCTCCTGTCTGGCTCATCCTTTTAGTGCTTTACGGTTAGAGATACCCTTTTGAAAGACTACCAAAAAGTGATACAGTATGGTTCACTATTTTGGTCCTTCTGACAGTAGAAACTTAAATAAATGTGTACCATACTGTACTATACCAAACCATACATTTCAGCGGAAATGAGCCATAAAAATTAAAGCCTCAATGCCCTACTATTTTGTAAAAAATAATCATTTTCAATGTTCTGCTTCCACAAATGGGTTTCAAGTTTTGTAAGGACAGCTGTGTGTCCACCTATGTTTATTTCGGCATACCCGAAGCTAGCGCTCTGCAACTCTCAAATGGCCGCCCTCTAAGGCCCCGTTTACACTAGTACGTTTTAGTTTTAAAACGGCGTTTTAGAATGAAAACGATCCGCGTCCACACTCGCGTTTTACCCAGCGTTTCTGAACAGCTCTCCGTCCACACCAAAACGCTGAAAACGACCACACAGACGCTCTTGGGCAAGCGCTGCAGCCCATCTACCCAGATGAGAGCTCTGCTAGTCGGGCTTCTCATCAAGCATTTCCCGCTGGATCTAATCTCACTATATTTATTAAACGGGATATTTCATTTATCTTGTTGTCTTTATCTAACGACATATTCCCTGACTTTGGGCATTGGAATCTATTACTTGTTCTCAGGTAACGTGTTTTGGCTGAGCGCAAAGATGAGTTAATGATTAATGTAACCACGTACATTCTGTATATTGACTGATCGCTTGCCTTTATTTCCTATAATGTATAAACTTATTGTATGTTATACTTTTAAAATGGCCATTATCGTTTCTTAAAACTGATACTCAGCAAAAGAGAGGCTGTGTTTCGTATTTTCACTGAAATTGAAAGGAGGCAGTTGTTATCGGCTCCGTTTTGTTATAAATATCCACACAGTGAAGATAACGCTCATCTTATGCAGCACGACGCCTCAACATGTCTGCTGTCTAAGTTGCTAATATTAAAATGAAAATAGGCAGTTCCTTAAATCATGTTTACATTTTATTGTTGAGAAAGTGAAACAACGAAGCCAGGGTAATGTGAATGAAGTTATAAAGTACACTGTTCCCTTTGAAGATTTACCCGTGTCCTCGGTATAGTCTGTTTTCCATATCAAACTGAGAAGAAGAGACTGCAGCCTTGATCAAACTTGCGAAGTCTGAACTTACACGGAGAGAATGCAGGAATGAACTGTGCGTGTTAGGCTACTTAATATTCAGGAAAAGCCCCAATCAGAGAGGCGAACGTCTGCAGCCCCGCCTCCGTTTTCAGATGTTTCCGTTTTCCATCATCCACACTGAGACGGAGCAGCAGCGTTTCAGAATGAAAACGGCCTCTCCAGCGTTTTCGAAACGCTCCGTTTTCGGCGCTCGAGAACTCCGGCGTAGTGTGGACGGTTGGAGTAACCGTAGCAAAACTTATGCGTTTTCAAACTAAAACGCATTAGTGTAAACGGGGCCTGAAGCTAAGTAGGGCTCCACCTTGTCAGTACCTGTATGGGAGACCTCATGGGAAAGCTTAGTTGCTCCTGTTGTTAGTGAGGCCAGCAGGGGGTGTTCAAGCTGCAGTCTGTGTGGGTCCTAACACCCCAGTATATTGATATATACTGTGCAGTATATTAGACTTAGGGATGCACCAATCCCGATACCTGGGTCGGAAAACAGTTCGATACCGCATATTTTTGCTGGATCGGCTATCGTCCAGCTGGTACCAATCTTGTGCATGCGCTATATTCTGTGTAATTTATAAGCCAACAAAAGCCATGAAGTAGACTATTATAAGGCACTAGAAAGTTGTCGTGTTGGCGTACTATATCCAAAATGTTCTGAAGCCATTTTATAGTTTAATGTGAAGTACAGATGAATATTCAAGTAGTTCAGCTCATGTTCACTTCAGCGCTTCCCTCCGCTGCCCCTGTCAATCATTCTCCATTCATTTACAATTCAAACTGCGTGGCTCGTTCATGACACAAAAAGCTAAGTACATATCATACTGAGTACATATTATACTGGGTACATATCAAACAATCTGTAATAACTGTCAAAGTAGTTATAAGAACTAGTAAAAATTTTAATTGTTACTCACACTTGTGTGGTGTGACATTACTGTCAGATACAGTAGATGACACCGTATCTTTTAATTTTGTACTTTAATTTATTTAATCTTTTAATAAGCTTTAACAAATAATTTAGTGTCTGAATGTGCCATATTTGCAAACAAATCTATTTTCAAATGGAAAAGCAAGTAAAGGTTGAAGTTAGTAGTGATGTGGTCTGGAACTTAACTTTAAATAAAGCTCATCCACTCTTTCATGCAGTGTTTAAGCGGAGCTAAACAGAGAGTGATGTAGAAGTAGGTATTGGTCTTATTCTGCAGAGGCGGGGTTTAGCCATACTATTACATAAGAAAAGTGAAACATTCCAAAACTGGTTGTTTTAGGGTGCTTTTACATCTGTAGTTCGCTTTATTTGGTCGGGACCAAGGGCAACAACCCTAGTAGCAAAGAATTCTGCCCCAGATTTGGCATTAAGCTGGGACAGCAGGCATTCATCCGGCACTGGCATACAGCATGTGGGCCAACCATGGCCTGGGTTTGGCAGAGGTGGCACCGTCTATAATGCGGCACACAAGATTTGGGCCAGATGTAAAATGTAGTATTTGGCCCAGATTTAAAAAATTGATTGTGTGCCACGTGAGTTTGGCCAGTCTTGACCCACATTTAAAATACATTAAAATAATTTTTGATTAAATAAATCAATTCTACCAATCAGGTCACTGAGAAAAAACAAGGCCCATAGTGTGCCTAAAGCGCAATGCTTCATGGGTTTATCAATTTCATTGCAATCGTGACACACCAACCTTACTGGCCCAGTTCAGGCCCAGTTATGAGTTATTAACTTGGCTGAGACTTGGCCCAGATATGGTCTGTGTTTGGCACTTGTCTAGAAGCCAGATTTGGTCCAGTCATGTACTGTAATTCACTGCGGCATGTGGGCCAAGCAAAACCTGATTGTGTGGGCCAGAGCTGGGCCAGAGAAATTTTGCTATGTGGGAAATGATACATTGTAGCATTTTCTGCAGTCTTTAGGCCCTTTTCACACCACAATGATTACTTTGGTCCGAACCAGTTAAATAGAACCAAAATGCAGTCATGTGACAAAATCCACTTAACTCATTGGCCAGATGTAGTTGAACATATTTTCCTAGACTGCTTTTCGATTGGTCAGAATTCACGTGCGGGAAAATGTCAGTGGAACTGCTGCAGGTGTATCGCTGCTTATAGTATACTTTATAGTTTGCATACATCACTTTAGACAAACTATAGCTACATTTCGAGAATGAAGTGCGGCTGCAGCTGGAAAACAACGTTTTGAAGCATTAAAAATGGCGAAGGCACATTTGTGTGTGTGTGTGTGTGTATATGTGTGTGTGTGTGTGTGTGTGTGTGTGTGTGTATATATATATATACAAATGTAACATAAAATACATTTTTTATATTTTTAGTAATTAATAAAAGTCTTTAAAGGTCACTTTATGCTGAATACTGGTATCTTGAAAAACTATTTAGTGAAATATTATATACTGTCATCTTGGCAAAGATAAAATAAATCAGTTATTAGAAATGAGTTATTAAAACTATAATGTTTAGAAATGTATTGAAAAAATGTCTTTCAGTTAAATAGAAGTTGGAGTACAAATAAAATATACAGGCGGGCTAATAATTTAAGAGGGCTAATAACTGTATGTATTGGCTGTATATGTTTCTACAGAGCCATGATGGCCAGTCTCATCATAATGCTGATGCACAGTGTCTGCCATCCCTCAGAAGCCTGCAGGAATGTGTCTTTGTGTTAAAATATATAAATGCCTTGCATCAAATCAAAGAAGGATTTTTTGTAAATGCAAGGGGTGGCAGAAGCTGTGAGAGGTGTTCAGCTGTAAGATCAAACGTTAGGGCTTTCATGTTGCTGCCCACAGTCAGTAAAATAGGCTTGTGTTTCTCTCACAGAGCCTGCACAGTGTCAGCTGTTCTCCGCAGTCTCACTTTTTCTTTCTCTGTGTTTTGTGTTTAACAACTGATGGCAAATTGTCCTGTCTTCTGTCTAGCTATCTTTAGTCATAAGAACTGGCTACTGTTGTTCTCACAGGACACATTTAAAGCAGGCCACATGTGCCCTTTTTCCAGCCCATTCAAAAACCACTGCAGTTCTCCATTGAATCCAACACAGACATACATCTGGTTGTATTTTTTAATTTCCTATCAACATAAATGAATATTTCTTGAAACTCTTGATGTGAGGATGAAGCACAGATTTATTTTACAGATATTCAAGTCCTATGTCTAGCACAGCAGCTTCAGACACGTTCTTTCCCCCATAATATTGAAGTTACTATTTAGATATATCACATTTAAATCCATTGCAATAAACATTAAATATACTCTCAAATTTTTCTAGTCTAGTCTTTTCTAGATCAGATAAACCTAATTTGTTTAAACTATGTTTTATAAGACAATTGTTTTATTTTAATTTCTTTTCCTTCAGCTTAGTCACTTATTTATTAGGAGTTGCCACAGTGGAATGAACTGGCACAATTGTTTCATATACAAAACTTACATACCTTAAGTTGAATAGGTATATTTATATATGTTTGTTTTCATTTAGAATAGTTTTTATTTCCTGTGAGACTAGATAAAAACTATATATATATATATATATATATATATATATATATATATATATATATATATATACACGGTTGAAGTCAGAATTAATAGCCCCCTTTTGATTTTTTTATTCTTTTTTAAGTATTTCCCAAATGGTATTTAGAAGAGCAAGGAAATTTTCACAGTATGTCTGATAATATTTTCTGGAATATATTCTGGAAAAAGTCTGTTTGTTTTATTTCGACTAGAATAAAAGCAGTTTTGAATTTTTTAAAAACTATTTTTGGGACAATTATTAGCCCCTTTAAGCTAATTTTTTTTTCGATAGTCTACAGAACAAACCATCGTTATAGAATAACTTGCCTAATTACCATAACCTGCTTAGTTCACCTTATTAACCTAGTTAAGCCTTTAAATGTCACTTTAAGCTGTATAGAAGTGTCTTGAAAAATATCAAGTAAAATATTATTTACTGTCAGCATGGCAAAGATAAAAAAAATCAGTTATTAGAAATAAATTATTAAAACTACTATGCTTAGAAATGTGCTGAAACAATCTTCCCTCCATTAAACAGAAATTGGGGGAAAAATAAACAGGGGTGATAATAATTCAGGGGGGCTAATAATTCTGACTTCAACTGTATATATATATATACATACATACAGTTAAAGTCATAATTATTAGCCAGGTTTGATTTTTTTTTCTTCTTTTTAAAATATTTTCCAAATGATCGTTAACAGAGCAAAGAAATTTTCAGAGTATGTCTGAAAATAGTTTTTCTTCTGGAGAAAGCTGTTGTTTTTTTCAGCTAGAATAAAATTTTTATGACCCATTTTAGGGACAAAATTATTAGCCCCTTTAAGCTATATTTTTATTCGATAGTCATGTACGTTGGCAGCGAGGAGTTGACCACAACAACGGGGTTCAAGTCCGGTGAAAAACGATTCCAGAATGCAGATAAGACAAAAACAGAATCCATAAAATAAACGAGTAAATAACGGTGAGAATGTGGTAAAATCTGAAAACTTTTCTTTTTCTGGTTTGCTTTTGAAAATTGTTGGTTGGGTTTAGGAAAGTGGGTGGGCGGGTCAATCAATAAAATTAGTTGGGTTTAGGGAAAGGGGGAGGGTGGGTCAGTCGATCGGTAAGTAAGTCAGTCAAAAAGTCCGTCAACAGTGACCTCTGGTGGAGTTACGCGAGAACAGCAGACGCAAATAGCACTCCCAAGAGAAATTTGATATCTCAAAAAGTGTACACAGCAGTCTCTCGTGGATTCACGAAAACAAAAACAGCTCCTGGGACATATACGCGGCCTCCAAAAATATATATAGAGGTACATTTTCAGAATCATCCTGGGTTGAAATAATTTGACTATCACATCACAATCCTATAATATTCATCCAATGAGATGCTGAGTCTTATGCCCCAGACGGTCAACCAACAGTTTGTGGGTGTGATCTCTGTGGCTGAGCTTATGTAGTACTTTCTTATGGTCAATAGTCTCTCAAGTCTCACCTCCCAAGCCAAATATCTGTACTATTTCCAAGTAAAAAGGGGTACCTGTCAAGTGAGGCGTCTCTTGTCTGCTCAAAACCCTCTTCTTTTCTAGACCTCACCTTTACCATAGACGTCAGCAGAAGTGGAACATGGCACAAAGTGTTATTTAAAACATTAAAGAGTTCGCCTAAGGTTGCTGACATGGGTGAATCATATTACGGGAAGGGTATGGGCGTCTGTCAGTGTGATTTACCACTTAATAGTGGTAGATTTAGTCACTTGCTTCACTTTGTACGTCTTCACATCATTGCCTGTAACATTATAGCTATTTACAAAGTGTAGAGAAACCTAGTAAATACGACCAGGCCATTCTTGAATGCTCTCTTTCTCTACTGAGTGTTTAGACTAATAGCAGTCTTGCCAGCGTCTTTTTTATTTAAAAATCTGTTTGCCCACATTTTTATGTCACATTGAAGTAAGTAATGAGTTCTCAGGAGCCGTCTACATATCCCAGATGCATAGCTAGACTTCCAGACTTCTGTTCAAATCAATGTGGATGCATTTACAGTCTAAATGAGCCAGTTGGTCGGAGTTCTGTTCCTTGTACTTGTTAGAATGATACAATCTGAGTCAGTGGAGGTGCTCTCCTCCGGTTCAGCAGACGCCTTTGTTTTCCCTCAACTTTTGGATATTTAGCGCATGAATAATCAGACAGTCATTACGTCTAGCCTGGCCACACAAGTCCTTTTATACGGTTTGGCATGACTGCGGGAACGCAATCAAACAGGTGGAAATGAGTTCTTGAAGGTGTAATTGTCTGGGTTTGGTCCATCTATCCATTTTTTTGTTGTTGTTTTGTTGTTCAGTGGTGTTTGGGAGAGCCCCAAATATTTTAACAGTCCATTAGCCATAAATTTGGTTCAATTCCGGTCGGTTTACGACTGAAACAGATGTGAAAATCATTCCACGTCTGCCTTCCTTGACTGAAATTGCATTTATGAGTTTGTAGCAATTAGCAGCGAGAATTTCTCGCCTTCTCTGGCAGGCTTCACCCTCCCTTCTCTCTCTCAAAACAATGGTCCTGTATAACATTGTAACTCACTAAGCGCTCAGGATGACAGTCTTGTGACTCGAATCGAGACATTCCCGCTCCATATCTCATCCTCAAATGACACAAATTCCTTGTTATGAGTTACAGCTGAAGTATTAAAGTGTCTTCGGGCTTATTTCGTCATTCATTCCCTCATTAGGTGGAGGAAAAAGTGGACTTCTCTCGAGGAGAGATGGGAAATGAAGAAGTGAAGGTTGTGAGAAAATAGGAGGTCAGAATGCAGATGATATTAAGGGTGGAAGTGTTGCATTAACCTCTCCTGTCCGACTCCAGGCCTGGCTAAGATTTATGCCCGTCCCTCCTTTTTCTTTCCCCTCCATCTTTTCTCATATTCATGGTGCACATCTGGTGCTCTGTGCATGATAGTGAAGGGAAAAACCTGTTCCCTCTGCTTCCAGCTGTAGAGCAGGAACAAGGTCATATTTTGCATGTATTCACCAATAGAGACTTTGATTGTCAGTAATGAGACCTTTGCTCATGGTTCAGTGGCAATGTACAACTTCTTGCCTTGCCATGTTTGTTTTTCCTTCTGAAATCTGTAAGGTCTGATTATTCATATGGGGGTTGTTCGGGGCTGTTGGCTAATCGCTATGTCTCACTCATGAGAGGAACCCAATGTGTTGCCAATTGCACTGCTGTTATGTGGAGATTGAAAGATTGTCTAAAAAGGTAAATATTAGGTTTGGAGTTGAAATAATTGTTGGTTTGATGAGAGCCTGACTAATATGCTGGCTGTCCACTGCTGTATTAAATATCAGTTATGTCTCTGCTAATAGACCTCAGAGACTTGATTGCACTGAATGTTGTTGCTAGTCCACTATTAACACTGCAAATGCACTGTACCTCACTTGACATGCAGTAGAAGGACAGTAGGGTGATTTAGTTGTACAAATGCAGTTATCCTTTAGGCCAGGGGTGTCCAAACTTGGTCCTGGAGGGCCGGTGTCCTGCTAAGTTTAGCTCCAACTTGCTTCAACACACGTGCCAGGAAGTTTGTAGTATATCTAGTAAGAGCTTGATTAGCTGGTTCTGGTGTGTTTGATTAGGGTTGGAGCTACACTCTCCGGGACCGAGTGTGGACACCACTGCTCTAGGCTGTTTTTTGTTGTTGTTGTTGTTGTTGTTGTTGTTGTTGTTGTTGTTGTTGTTAGGCTAGTTTTTCAAATAAACTAGACAAAAAATTCTGCAACAATTAGTACAGCACACAGACCTCTTTGATTCTGAGATCCAACATTAAACCTCAGTGTGACTTCACAAAAGAAGAACTAACCAACCACCCCGGAAACCAAATTTCCTTGAAATGTCCTGCCAGTTTGTATAGCCAGGTGCCGAGGCCAAGAGATTGCCTCTATGAAGGCCTAAACAGTGTATACACAACATGATTCCTACTAGAAAGCACATGTCTTACCATTTCATGGTTCCCTTCCAGAGCGGCTGCACATGCTGGCTGGACCACCCTGCCATCATTCAAAGTTATTGTCCACAATTGTTGCTCCCTCCCTAGTGGACAGTTAAAGATTAAGATCCCACTACCTTCCCTTTTCCAGCAAAGATGTTTCCACATTTTACATCTCCCATTGAGACCCTGTTCCACCTGTCATCATAATAATATTCAGTAAATAACCAAAATGGCAAAGTGCTTTCAATGATCCATGAATGTTTCTCATTCCCTATCCTCCTCTTCATCTCCCACACCCCCTCACCATCCTATGGTTTTCCCTCTCACTTACTTAAACCCTAAACTGTGTCTGTTCTTTTGGTGGAGGTACGGTTTCATTCATTTAGCTGTTTACACAGAACTTTGCAACCCGGACTCATTCTGATTACGTACCTGTATATACATTTCAAGAGAGAGCAAAATACATCCCAGGAGCTACGTTTTTTTTTTTTTTTTTGCATTTTTTTGTTTTTCGCGAATCCACCAGAGGCTGCTTCGAGATCTCAAATTTCTCTCCCGAATGGCATTCGCATTGTTTATGTAAATCCACCAAAGGCCGCTGGCGAATGACAAACTGAGTGACTTACCAACTGACCTGATCCCTGATAACCCGACCCTCCCACTTTCCTACACCCAACCGATAGTGTTTCAAATGCAATCCAGAAAGGTTATTACAACGACCTAATATTTATCACGTTTTCAGATTACCACACTTTCACCCTGTTATTCACATTTTTATAAAATTATAACAAAAATCTACAGCAATATCCCTAACCACGCCCCTCTTACCTTTAGTTTACTATGAGGGAATGATGCGCAAAATTATTCCATTATATCTATTTAAGTTGGAAGTACATCAACATAAAAAAACTGAGTGAAGCAGAGACTAGCTGTGTTGCCTTACACAATGTGTGTTGCCTTGGACAACAGAGTCTAATCTTCCGAAGAGTGCTGGACTGGGATCAGGGTTCTCTTTTGACAAGTCAAGGGGTATCCTTAAGCCAAACCAAAGTGCCATGATAGGTCAAAATAACTAAAGCCTGTTGAGGTAATTGCAGAGCTCAGTGCGTGAAGAAGACTGGCATCGATACTGTGAGTTCTTGTACGCTAAATGGAAGTCAGAACAACAATTAAAGAGCTGGAACAGTAACGTGTGGTGTGGGATACCAGCCTCTTGGGATCTCTATTTGTTCCACTTTTAAGGTCCAACTGGCAGCTGGACTTTTTGTGCTGGTGACAAACCCACTGTTTTTTCAATTGCATCTATTTAATCTCAACTGGAGGTCCTGTGAAAGGGTGAGGTTTAAGAGCAGAGAGGGAATAAAAACCTCACCAGCAGGAAATGGAGGAGAGAGCACAGATTCCAGAAGCTCGGGGAAATGAGATGTTGATCCCACACTGTAGCTCGAAGTTTCCTTTTACCGCCTGATATGAAGAAAAGTCTCAATGATTGGATGGAATCTTGACCACTCACATGTGTGAAAACAAGTTTAAATCAAGGTTTGGCACACATGGATGACTAAACCTTTTCGAAGAAAGAACTAAAAGGCACTCTTCAAACGGAAGATGTCCGACATGGACTTCCTTGGCTCTTTTGATCAGTCTTACGGTCAATAGAGTATGTGTGCATGGAGGTGAGAGCAAACTGTAATGCATACCAAATGCTCATGCACAGAGTCCCACCCCGAAACCAAAACACCCCCTCACACTTTGAGAAATGGGGCTCACAGTTTGGTGCAATAATCCTTCATACATTATTTTCTGTCAGATGGGTGTGGTGGAAAGTGTCAGTCAAGTTCCCAATGTATAAACCTTTGTAAGCATCGCTCTAATTTTCTCTCTCTTTTCCTATCTATCTATCTATCTATCTATCTATCTATCTATCTATCTATCTATCTATCTATCTATCTATCTATCTATCTATCTATCTATCTATCTATCTATCTATCTATCCATCCATCAACCTACCTTTCTGTCTGTCTGTCTATCTATCTATCCATCCATCCATCCATCCATCCATCCATCCATCCATCCACCTACCTTTCTGTCTGTCTGTCTGTCTATCGATCCATCCATCCATCCATCCACCTACCTTTCTGTCTGTCTGTCTCTTTGTCTATCTATCTATCCATCCATCCATCCATCCATCCATCCATCTATCCATCCATCCATCCATCCATCTATCCACCTACCTTTCTGTCTGCCTGTCTGCCTGTCTGTCTGTCTGTCTGTCTGTCTGTCTGTCTGTCTGTCTGTCTGTCTGTCTATCTATCTATCTATCTATCTAACTGCTGTTCTGTCATCTATCCCTCTGCCATTCCATTTATTGCCTCATCTGTCATCATCTTTTAATCTTTCCTATCATCGTCATCATTTCGTTATTCATTCAGTCTATTATTCAGTTGTCATAATGTTTTATGTGTCCTGATGTTCACCCATTATTTGTCAGTCATCATTCAATGAGATCAAAACTGGTCTTTTAAAACTATATAACACTATATTTAAACACATTTTTAAATATATTTATGCTTGCATGTTATTGAAACTATTTTCAGTGGGTCTCAAGAACATTCTTTAATACAGTGTTTTGCATTGACAAACCTAGTACATTAAAGTCTGTGTGAAATCCAAATTTACAATGTCTAATTTGCTACCTCAAATTTTCTTTCTTTAGCTGTCTGTGTTAATCCACTGAAAAAAAAAAAAAAAAGTATTTTAGTAATCTTTAGTCAAAGTCTGCCGGAACTGGTGTTAGGTAGATCAGAGGGGGTGTTCAACCTTTGCTCTGTGAGGGTTCTAATGCCCCAGTGTAGTGAAGGGGACTCTTTACTGCTCAGTGAGCACTGTCTTTTAGATGAGAACTTAAACAAAGACCTCCTAACCATCCCCATGCCATAATTGGCTTCATCAGTCTCCACCAGTCTGCTGGTCTGTGGTGTGCGGTCTGGCACAATATGGCAGTCGCTTCATCCAGGTGGATGCTGCACTTTGTTAGTGAATGAGGAGATTCTTCCTAATGTGTAAAGTGCTTTGAATGTTCAGAAAATCCCTATATAAATGTAACTCTTTTGACGTCAGTTTGATGCTTCAGTCACAATATCCATTTGCTATAAGTGAATGATGCACAACAACAAAGCCCCACTCCCTTCTAATACTCAAGCTGCGTCCCAAATTGCATACTTATGCACTATTCTACGCCATTTTGTAGTATAAATAGTGTAAGCAGTGCATTCACACTGAAAACTGAAAAGAATAAGTGCACTTTAATTACCCGGATGATGCACTCATTCAGCCAGTGAAATGAAGTGTGTAATCATGGACACTTCATGCACTCAACGACCGCAGGTTTGCCTACAAAGCGGAAGGGGCGGAGCCATCGGACGCACATGTTGGATAACTTTATTTATTTTGGATGGTGAAAGCAAAATTCTCCTATGAGATTGATTATAGCGCCTCCCGATGAAAAATGCGGTAATACGGCAGGTATTATTTGATAATTCGGCCGTTTATTTCACTGATTTGGCAACCGTCAAACGTCATCAGGAAAACGGTTTAAATTTCCGCTTTGTAAAAAAAAACATTAGTGTGCCATTTGGGACGACACGACATACATATACTATCCTGTTGAGTGTGTAAGTGCACAAGTACATAGTGCATTAGTGCATAGTTTATAGTGTGCCATTTGGGACGCAGCTTCAGTCTCAGTTGGTAGTAAATCAACATACGGAAATAAAAGTCTGGTTCACTCAGACATTAACAAATCATTCTATTTGCTGTTAAACACCAGAAAGCATTGGTTATGTACAGTAGTAAGATCCTTCAATATGTAGTTTTCCATATATTTCTCTCTGGGAATGATGGAAGAAGCTTCAGAACAGTGTATCCCCACCTTAGACAGTGGATTTGGCCGTGGTTTGCGACCTGTGATGCTAATTTAGCTGGCCTTTCATCCCTGTGTCAGAGAAGCAGACCTGTCTCACTGTCTGAGATCCTGCTGTCTGCCACAGAACACCAGCGCTTTTCATCCTCTTGAGAGGGTTTGACAAAGATTTCCTGGCCCTTATTAAATTTTAATCCCCAAACTCTCACTCTTTACTCTCATCACAGAGCCGCAATCCTTTTTGCTGCCATCCAGACTGTAAGAATAAGGTGGAGGATTACCATGTGTCTTGGATACCCATCAGACACACTGATACGGTGATTGTAAGTAGTCATTTAGCCGAAGCTTTTATCCATTTCCCTACAGCAACCTGGGACTGGAGGAATAGTTCACTCAAAAGTGAAACGTCTGTCATTTCTCAGGTTTTCATTTCTGTTATAGCAGAATATCCCAGCAGTTTCATTCCTTACAGTAAAAATGCTTTCTCTGTATATGCAGTGCATTTATATAAAGCAAGACTATTTACAGTGCATTGGTCAGCTTTGGTTCTGAAGGTTTTTTCCTTTAAGATTTTAGCATAAGGCTTTTTAAAATATCTTCGAAATAGCATTTAAGCCATAAACAAACACATTTAGCTATAAGGTTCTATATGAAAATCTTTCTTATGAAGTATATGAAAATCTAACAGTGAAGGAATGAACTTTAATCCCAAGAAGCGCTAAGAATGGCAATTACATTAAAAAAAATTTAAATATATAAACCAACCCATGCTCATTTTGATTTTGTACCCCTATATACATTTCTGGAGAACACCAAATACGTTCCAGGCGCTATGTGTTTTGTGGTTTTTGTTTTCACAAATTCAACAGTGGGCGCTGTGTACGCGTTTTTGAGACCTCAAATTTCTATCGCAAGTGCCATTCGTGCCTGCTGTTCACGTAAATCCACTAGAGGCCGCTGTCGACTGACTGACTGACTGACAGACTAACTGTCTGACTGACTGACTGACTGACTGACCGACCGACCAATCCCCCCATCCTCCTCCTTCCCTAATCCCAACTAATGTTTTCAAAAGCACCGATTGACCTGCACTCACCCACTTCCCTAAACTTAACCGGCAGTGTTTTGAAAAGCACTAATTTTTACCACGTTTTCAGATTTTACCACATTCTCACCCTGTTATTTACTTGTTTATTTTATTTTTTGGTTTTTGTTTTTGTCTTAACCGCTTTCTGTAACTGTTTTTAACGGACTCGAACCCCATCATCATGGTTAACTCCTCTCTGCATTTCAAATCCTCCAATGTATGCAGCGAGCCACTGGACAAACTGGTAACAGTGGCGTCATACCGCCCTGTATCATTTGTTTTAAAGATGAAATGCAGCCATATGTACTTCTGACTACATTATTAGCGATCTCCAGAAATGTATTTAGGGCTATGTTTTCAGAATGAGCCTTTGTAGTATAAAACTGTTCATTAAAAGTTGTTGTGCGTAATGTTTTTATTTTTTATTTTTTGGATCAATTCCACTAGTATATGGGCTTTATGTACAAAAGTGTTTTAAATTTTCCGATACACTTTCGGTGACAGTTGATGTGACTATTTTCAATTTCATAAGGTTAATTTTATAACATCGATAATTTAATTTAATCAAAATGTATCCATTTAAATAGGCCTCATTTAGACTTGGCATTCATTTATTTGTTTAAGTGTAAAAATAAGATGAAAGGCAGGTTTAAACACAAACACTGTGAGAAGCAACAGCCAAGTGCAGAATATCCATTGAAAATACTATGGTGAAATTAATGTTTGCATTTTAAGGTACATTTAGAGGCTTAATCCTTTATTTTTCAGGGGTGGCCACAGCAGAATGAACCGCCTATTCATCTGGCATATTTTTACGCAGCTGTAAAAAAAAAAAAAAAACTGGGAAACACCCATACACACTCATTCACACATACACACACACACTACAGCCAATTTAGCTCATCCACTTCATCTACACCACGGGTCTTTGTAATGTAAGTGAAACCGGAGCACCAAAAAGAAAATCCATATGAACATGGGGAGAACATGCAAACTCTATACAGAAATGCCAACTGGCCCAGCCAAGTAGATTGACCTTATATTGCATCTCAATCAGGCAGTGAAGATCATTTTAAAACAACAAGATCTTAAACACTGTGAGTTTATAATGGCAGTTCACCAGAAGTGCCCAAATGGCCTTATTCAAAATTGTAAAGTTCCCATACATAAGGTGTAATGTTTAAAAACTCTATTGAATTCATGCAAACAGATGGGTTCAACAAAAACTATGCATTTTAGCTTCATCTAGCACTATGTTAGTAAAGCAGGTATTTTACTAGTGTGCCAACAGTGGTCAGAATTTCACAACAGGAATCAACCTAAAGGTCACTCGCTCTCCTTCTGGAAGCGATTCTCACTTTCAAGCAAATCCCAATTTTTCCTTGCTCGGAGAACAATGAGTCTTTGAAGTAAGTGTGATTTCCCTGGTGTAAGCCAATTATTTGGTTCACACCCTGCACGGCTAAGACAAGTCTTAAATTCCTTGTAGCCACTGCCGCCTTGTCGTTTGTGACTGGATGTGCTGAATGAAAAATGTTTGAATGATCTAAGGGAAGGGCAAGATTTATGTACTGTACTCATTTATCATTACCATGCAGAGAAGGTGGATTGTTCCCCGTTCTGGAAGAATCCCTGAGTAATTTTAGCTTGACAGAATCCTGGGGCCCCACATCCACATCAGACATAGGTATGTACATGTAATGCGTCCAAGGAGTTCACCTACTGGTGTAGGTCTTGCTCTACTGACGAGTGCCACCCACATGGAGGAATAGAACAGGCCATTCGTCATCCGGGCTGAATATATGGCACAGGCCGCCGAGGCAAAACACAGCCAGCTGATGACTGCTCTTTGAAGGCTCTGTCCAGTCTGCTGCTATACACACTTCATTTTCTCCCCTCGATGGTTGTGTTACTCTACTCTTTCTGTTCATTAATAACCACCCACAAATATTCTGTGAGATACAAAAGGGCTTAAATTGTTAAGGACTTTCATTTGTTTTTAGTGGTGTAATTACTGAACTTGACATTCAATTGGATCCAAGATTTTGATTTCATGATTTGATTTTCTCATACTTTTTTTTAACAAATCCGATATTGAAGACGTTATAAAGTAAATGAAAATGTGTTTTAGGTTATTGCTGCACATTTCTTTGTCTATTTTAAATATAACAATTTATTTTAAGGTTCAAATCTCACTATTAACAAAACTCAAAATACTCAAACTCAAAGCTCAGTAAACTAATTTGCTGATAGTAATAGTTATTAAGATAGTAGTAGTTAGGTTTGTGTATTGCACAGGTGTCAAACTCAGTTCCAAAAGGGCCGCAGCTCTGCACAGTTTAGTTCCAACCCTAAGTTCCAGGGTTGGAACTAAACTGTGCAGGGCTTCAGCCCTCCAGGAATTGAGTTTGACACCCCTGGTGTATTGGGTAGGATTGGGGATGTAGAATAAGATCATGCAGAAAATGTTCTTTATAAGTACAAATAAACAGACAATATTTGAATAATAGGCAGGTAATAAGCCACAAGTTAATAGTGAGAACTGGTACTTGAACCAAAGGTCACAATTTATTTTGATGGTCCGTTTGTTGAATTTAAGTGACATTGCATCTACATGCCTACTAATTCTCAGTAGATTATAAGTAGACTGTTAGGTTGGGGTTAGTGTAAGTTGACATGTACTTGCAAAGTTTCTTATAGTCAGTTAAATGCCTGTTGAAGGAGCAGCATCAACAGATATTAAGCAGACAGTCTACTAATTCTCAAATGGACCATCAAAATAAAACTAATCTAAAATTTTAAAACAAACCCCAAATCGAATAAGTAAGCAACAGATTGAAATAAATGTATTCATTTAAACAAAGTAAGGCTTTGTTTGTGCACTTTCTATTTAAAATTAGAGGCAACCATTGCATTAACAAAGACTATAGATTACAGGGACTCTGACTTTGATGATAATTCGAACAAAGATCCAGCATGAGCACTTTGTTTATCAACTGTTCATTTAAACTGTATTTAGAAAAAAAAATGGTCAGAATGAAGAAAACATTAGACAAACCGAATGGTTCACTCTGCCAGTTGGTGGCGCTTATGAACAGTAGTGATATAGTGTTTCCTAGGTTACCGCGCTGTAAACAAAGCAACAACACTTTAATATGTATCATTCAGAGGCAAGATGAACAGAAAACAAAATGTAAACTTTTCTAAAGACAGCCAGTTAGTAAATTAAAACTAACTTGGAGTAAATTGGAGTAAAACTACTCGCGATTGATTTGTTTGACATCTCAACTGATTTGAATCCTCATATATTTTAATCGAGTTTGTTCGGGGTTCATCATTACATCAATTTTTATTTTTCCATGCAATTGCACTGATGTTTGGCACTGATGTTTAAAAACACAAATCTAAAGTTTGGCTGTATATCAAGTTTTCAAAATTTAAATAGCTAAGAAACATTTTGTGTGAGGAACAAACTACAATTTTATCAAAAATCTTTCCTACCAGTTAGCTTCTAACTGCTTCAAATGAAGCAAACCATTGAATTCTAAAACAACAAGGCAATCCACATTGTAAACAAGTTGGTGTTTTGTTGCAGAATCATTAAAAATGTCTGATTTAAAAAGCCTGTTTTTATATAGTATTAAGATTCTCATCAATCCGAGAACAATGGAACTACAACACCCGTTCTGCACCTCACACACACCAGTTCCTGATTTCCCCATGACTAAACACACACAGCTGGAAGCTCATGATGGACTAATCAGATTGACTATAAAAACAGCACAAACACATCATTGCTGAGTCTTGTAAACTGTAAATGAGCATTACGAAGCATATCTTGCCGTGTTTTGGACCTGCAATTACCTGTATTCTCCTGTCTGTCCCTGTTTTGACCTTTGCCTGCCTGACGACTCTTTTAATAAACTGCATTTGGATCCTCATCTTCGTTGTATACTGATTCATTGCAGGATGACACCAAATACACTAGTCGGGTTCCATACTGTTTGCCACAACTTTGACATCGTAAACAGACATAAATGCATACTGTACTGCACCGAATTGTACTATAAATGCCATAAATGTGCTTTAAGCTTGTCCACTTTCAACCTTTATCCGATGTAGACAAGGAGCATTTGTTTGTATTTTTATAGCGTAAACAATGTGAATGTTAGCGTCACTTTCACAAAACTCTCCACCTACTGACCTAACACGTGAAAGTTATGGGATGTGTTGTGAGGAATCAGATGTTGATTTATGAAAACGTCTTTGTAGTTAAAATAAAAAGATAAGTAGAAAGTAGAGAAAAGGAAAGAACCGTGGAGTGTAGAGAAGTAATAAAGAGACCGCCAGCTCAACCTCAAAAAAAAGATGGATAATTTGAAAGAGGAGAGAGAGGGAGAGAGGGAAAGGGAGAGAGAGGGAAAGGGAGATAGAAAGAGAGAAAGAAAAAGTGGTAAGGGGAAAAACAGAGTGTGTTGACAGAGCAGGTGAGGAAGGACATGGGGATCAGATTGTGTCTGAGGAAAGAGGAGGGCAGACAAACCCAGACACACAGCAGGAATACAGCCAGAGCACAGGTCATTCCAATGAACCAAATACTGCTCCTGCATCTAGTCCTGTTGCTATTGTATATACTGAGTATAATTGGTGATATACAAGGATTATAAGCATATCAAATGGTCTTATTTAAAAGTTTCACACATGACATATTATACAACGTTCATTCTATTTATCAAGCATTTGTTTTATATGCTTTAATTAAACTGTCCCTCCAGGTATCAGTCCTGATGACGGCGCCTTTAAACCTCTTTTTTCATTTTCATGTGAAGTAGGAAAGAATGTGAGCGTTTTCCTGTAAACTAAGCTGATTTTTTTTAGCTGACACCTGGATTGTATTTGGAGCTGTCTTAATCAGATATTTCTTCGCAATTAACAAAACAAAGTGGCTCTCAGTTGGAGACTGGGCTTTATTCTTATTACTATTTCTCTCTCCACAGCCATTTCTCTTTCTCTTAAAGCTTTCAGCATGCTTAACTCAAATGCCCTGCCTTGTTTTCCATCATGATGGAATAAAATGCAGAATAGTTTGTTAAAGAATTCATGAAGATGATTTGGAAAAAAATCAATGGGTCTTATATAAGACCAATGTGTGAGGGAGAATAAAGTGGGAGACATTCGTTTGTGTGCTTACCTACAATCATCAACCTTCCACAAGCGCCAGCCAGTTAGTCTTTGGGCTATGTTTACAAACCGAAACATATTTGACTGATCCCTTGGATCGGAACTCAATTGAACCGCATCAAATTATGAAGACAAAATGAAAAACACTTAAGTCAGTGGGAAAGTGGAACGGTATCTCTTAATAAGAATATAAGCAAAATACCTGATTACCATGACTAGTCATAAACTAATGTCAATGACAGCATTTGTTTTTTTTATCCTTTTGGATAATTCACCCAAAAATTACCTCATAATTTATTCACCTTTAATTGTTCAAAACTTGTTTGACTTTCTTTTGTTGAACACAAATAAAGATATATTGAAATATGCAGGCTGCTGAGCACCTATTAGCTGTGTCTTATTTCAGAGGCTGCATCATACAAAGGATGCATTCGAAGGGTGCTGCTTCATCGCAGTGTGACAAAAGCTATCTCTTTTATTTATTTATTTGAAGGCTCCTTTAAATGCAGCCTCTGGTAATCTCAGGTAATCAAGATACAAACGGTGGATCGTTCACAATCTCGAACATCCCACGATTCATTGTGTGAATCACAGGACGTTTTTAAAAAAGAACTTTGGGTTGAATATATGAATTAGGTTTTTATTTTACTTGGAAATCTAAACACATGGGTAAAAACAAAAAGAGTATGACAGGTCTTAATAAAAAGTGATTTTATAGACAGTTTACATTTTAAGTGTACATGTATGGATCAAAGAAAATATATATCCAGCTTTTGTAAACCTTGTTTTGCCTTCAAATCTTAAAATACGTTACAAGACTTAAAATACATTTTAAAATCACTTTGAAAATAAAGACACATTTTATTAGCGCTTTTTAGCGGCAGCAGTTACGGTCACTAGATGACAAGATCTGTCCTCTGTAGGCTAGATTTTCTCATTTCTAAATGCTCGGTTTAACTTGTTTGGACTTCCCACCTTTAAAATCTCCATCCTTCGGAAGATGCAGCCTCTGAAATAAGACACAGTCATTGACTTCCATAGTCATACTACAGTCCTACTATGGACGCCGATGGATTCCAGCAACCAGCATTCTTTTTTTAAATATCTCTTTTCGTGTTCAACTGATGAAAGAAGCTCATAAACTACTGTTTCCTTTACTATGTATAGCAGGCCAATATTTTCAACTATCACCTAGTAAATGTGACTCAATTGTGTCAAAGTCCCTTAAAGGCAAGTCATTTCACTCAGTGACCATCTTTAAAACGCATCCCGAGCAGTATGCATTTTGTCTGAATAAATAAAAAAACAAATCTAATTCTCCAAAATTGTTATGATTACATTACATATACGGAATCACCAATAAAATGAAACCACAACTGTCTTCTTAAGCTTTCTAAACGTTTCAATCAGATTTTTTCAGGTTGCCCAAGCTAATGCACATGCACACTCGAAAGGAACGAGATCCCGACACCAACCTCATTTATAGCTGTGTTACACATTATTATCCTCTGAATAGTGATCCTGTAATTGTGCTAGTCTTCAGAAGTAATTCACAACTCGGTCTTGATGACGAATCTCCTCCAGATATGACAGCGACTCTTTGTTTACAAGTTTGTCGGCGTTTGAGTAATTGCTGTCATGTGATGTGCATTTGACTGGACTGACTGTACCTCGTGTTCGTTTTATACAGATTACAAAACCAAAAAACTTTTGTTTTTAAGTGTAGTTAGTTCATTTAAAAGTGCTGATGTCAAGCTTTATGTGGATATGTTTCTTATATCTGTGAAGCAAATATTTATTAAGATTTCAGTGTGTTTGTTGACTACAAAAAACTGTCGTAAAACACACGCCTGCTCCGAGCTTCTCCCAGTAAAATCGTCATTCTATAGTGATTGCTGATTGGCTCCTGTACTAGTCGGCGGAGCTTTTGACCGTTACACTTTTTCCCATTCAAAACTATACGAGCGACAAGTCTTGTGTATTCTATAGTCTGAGAATTGGTCTAATGTGCAAGTTCAAATAATTAGCTTGAGGTGAAAAACTAGACCAAAAGTAAACCAGACCAAGTGATACAGAGCTCTGCATTTAGTGTAAATTCAGCATAACAATAGTCCAAAAATAGCTTAATCATCAAATAGACATGAATATGACTACACTTGAGAAGTGTCTAATTTGTCTGCATGATCTCTAGTCTAGTTTGGATTATTTTTGATTTTCATTGACAGCCCAATATTAGTCTTAATTTATTATCTGTGTTTAGATGTCAATAAAACACAAAATTGCTTGGTGGTTAGCACTGTCACCTTACAAAATAGTCGTTTGTTCAAGTCCCGGCTGGGTCAGTTGGCGTTTCTGTGTGGGGTTTGCATGTTCTCCCCATGTTCGTGTGGGTTTCCTCTGGGTGCTCTGGTTTCCCCAACTGTCCAAAGACATACATTATAGGTGAACTGAAGAAACCAAATTGGAGTGTATGTGTATGATGACTGTATGGGCATACCTGTCAACATTGGGATGTGAAAATAAGGGATATTCCCACCATGATAAGGGATCTCTCCCCCCTTAATGGTCGGTAAAATGTTTTAAAATTATTATTAACAAAAGAAAAATAAATATATACATTAGCAGCAAATACATTAGCAAAACAGTTCAGCTTATTAAAATGAATAGCTATTATAATGAAATGGAATCAAGCTATCAATCTCATTAGCCATTTTTCCACTGTATAACTTACACATTCTGATTAAAGAGCAACGAATGAATCTCACATTTATTAATATTTTTTTATTACATTACATAGGTGTCACTTTAAAAATGCACACATCTAACGTTATAATGAAAGCATTCGACTGCTTTCCTTACTTCTTATGCTCATTTAAGACGAAATTAGTTGTGTTTGGAAAAAAAAAACTACCAAGATCGACATCCTTATATGTTATTATTATTAATTATGTTTGTCTGTTTAAACACGCACACAAAAGCCAGACTTTCTCTCCGCTTCAAATCGCGTGTACAGAATCCGTTTGGGAAACAGCATCTGTTTATCACAATGGAGCGCGTCAGCTGACAGTCATGCACCATTATATAACTGTTGTGAGGATTTTATAGGCACCTGTAATCAAAAGGAAACGGAATCGCGCCGTTTTTAATATTTATTATTATTTATTTTAATATTTATTATAAGTGTTTTCATTCCTAAACAAAGCGAAAGCACAGAAGACTCACGTTTTAGTGCAAGGGGCGACCCCTGGTGGTTCGGCGGTATGGGTTGCGTATAGGGAGGTTTGGCTGTTCAGAGAAAGACTGAAAATACGGGAGAAATACGGGAAAATACCTTTACGGGATGATAGCGGGATAGAACAGTAAAATACGGGAGAATCCCGGGAAAAACGGGAGGGTTGACAGGTATGTGTATGGGTGTTTTCCATTTCTGGGTTGTGGCTGGAAGGGCATCCGCTGCATAAAACATGCTGAAATAGTTGGCGGTTCATTCCGCCTTAGTTACCCCTGATAAATAAAGGGATTAAGAGAAAGGAAAATTAATGAATGGATGGATGGATGGATAGAGGCTACTACATAACTTTTATATGTACTCAAATGATGCACCCCAGACAATCCAGTGGCCAATTTCTGCTTGAACCTGAAGCTATTCCTCCATTAAAAGCTATAGGACACACATGTGCTAATGGTCCAGCTGGTGTAACCTAAACACTAACTTCTTGCATGCCACACATGTGTGTCTGAGTAAAACACTTTTGTTATATTCCCGAGACTATGAAAGGTATGTGCATCGCTCACGAAGCCAAGAACTGGAGACAGCTCAGATGAATCGTGTCCGTTATTTACTACAGTATGTCTAAGAGAACATTTCCTCAGGGCCGAGATAGAGGGAGCTACTTGAGAAAAAAAAAAAACATGTTCTCCACAAACCACTTTTGAAGACGTTAAACAGTAGAAGTGTCGCTGTTTATCTGTCACTTCACTTGACAGGAGCATCAGCATTGGGGCTGTTGCATAACGTCTACGGGGCCCTTGGGTAAAGTCGGAGGCCCCCGTTGATGGAAAAACTGAACAAAATGGCAGCGTAAACAGCTTAAGTCACACCTCAGCAGGACCCTGACAGCATTAAATGGATGATTTATTGAACGATTCTGTTAAATGTAGTCGCAGCAGGAGGACGGCTGCATATTAACCAACGGCTTTTGAGACCTGCTCTGTAGGTCAACGTGTCTGAGAACAGCCGTCTGAGAGGCATACCTCGGTTTTAATATCCACAGTGGGCTAAAGTCACGGTGGCTGCTAATACGCCGTGCAATCAGAGAAAGTTAATGTGCAGTGTTTTGAAAGCGAGAGCAGCGTTCCTAAATATTTGCGCAGTGCTGTAGAGTTACTAAGGTAGCGGGTGACATAGTGTGTATATAGGGGGGAGGAGAAGTGATATATAAGATTGGCAGATGGGGAGGCAGTTACAGGTTAAGCACCGTTTGGTCTCTCTTGAGATTTAGCCCATGCTGAAAAGTTGATTTATGAAATAAAACTCTCAGACCCAATTTCCGTCTTTCTCGCTGACTCCATAAACATGGTGCCTATCAAACAGACAAGTGCCTGTACTGCGCAAACACAGTCTCACATGCCACACACAGACACACTTTCATTTATGTTCATTAAAAAGCTTTAATAAATATTTCATTCATTTTTCTTTGGCTTAGTCCCTTTTTTATTAGGTGTTGCCACAGCGGAATGAACCGCCAATTATTCCAGCATATGTTTAACGCAGTGGATGCCAATCCAGCAGCAAACCAGTACTTAGAAACACCCATACACTCTCACATTCACACACTCATACGGCCAATTTTGTTTCCTTTTACTTATACCGCATGTCTTTAAACTTCACCCAGAAGAAACCCACATAACCACAGGGAGAACATGCAAACTCCACACTGAAATGCCAACTGGCCCAGCTGGGACTCGAACCAGTGACCTTTTTGCTGAGGCGACAGTGCTAACCACTGAGACACCATGTCACTCTATAATAAATATTTCATTCATTCATTTTCTTTTCGGCTTAGTCCCTTTACTAATCAGGGGTCTCCACAGCGGAATGAACTGCCAACTTATTCAGCATATGTTGTATATCATACGCAGCATACGCTGCGGATTCCCTTCCAGCTGCAACCCATCACTGGGAAACACCCATATACTCTCATTCACACACATACACCACAGACAATTTGGCTTACCCAATTCATCTACAGTATAGCACATGTCTTTGGACTTGTTGGGAAAACCGGAGCCACACAGCAAATTAGAGTATGTATGTTAGATGAATATATATATATATATATTATTATTATTATTATTATTATTATTACTATTATTATGGTCAACTGCTCAGATACCTTTAGTCTTGCGACCACCTACGATTTACATCAGGGATCTAAGGTGTTCTGGCGCATTTGGTTCTCTGTTTGTCTGTCTGTCTGTTTTTCTGTCAGTCTGTCTATCTGTCTATCTGTCTATGTGTGTCTGTCTGTCTATTTATCTATCTGTCTGTCTGCCTAAATGTCTATCTATCTATCTATCTATCTATCTATCTATCTATCTATCTATCTATCTATCTATCTATCTATCTATCTATCTATCTATCTATCTATCTATCTATCTATTTATCTGTCTGTCTGCCTGTATGTCTATCTATCTTTCTAACTGTCTGTCTGTCTGTCTGTCTATTTATTTGTCTGTCTTTCTGCCTATATGTCTATCTATCTATCTTTCTTTTTATCTATCTGTCTATCTGTCTGTCTATATATCTATCTATCTTTCTAACTGTCTGTCTGTCTGTCTGCCTGTCTCTATCTATCTATCTATCTATCTGTCTGTCTGTCTGTCTGTCTGTCTGTCTGTCTGTCTGTCTGTCTGTCTATCTATCTATCTATCTATCTATCTATCTATCTATCTATCTATCTATTTATCTGTCTGTCTGCCTGTATGTCTATCTATCTTTCTAACTGTCTGTCTGTCTGTCTGTCTGTCTGTCTGTCTGTCTGTCTGTCTATTTATTTGTCTGTCTTTCTGCCTATATGTCTATCTATCTTTCTTTTTATCTATCTGTCTATCTGTCTGTCTATATATCTATCTATCTTTCTAACTGTCTGTCTGTCTGTCTGCCTGTCTCTATCTATCTATCTATCTATCTATCTATCTATCTATCTATCTATCTATCTATCTATCTATCTATCTATCTATCTATCTATCATCTATCTATCTATCTATCTATCTATCTATCTATCTATCTATCTATCTATCTATCTATCTATTTATCTGTCTGTCTGCCTGTATGTCTATCTATCTTTCTAACTGTCTGTCTGTCTGTCTGTCTATTTATTTGTCTGTCTTTCTGCCTATATGTCTATCTATCTATCTTTCTTTTTATCTATCTGTCTATCTGTCTGTCTATATATCTATCTATCTTTCTAACTGTCTGTCTGTCTGTCTGCCTGTCTCTATCTATCTATCTATCTATCTATCTATCTATCTATCTATCTATCTATCTATCTATCTATCTATCTATCTATCTATCTATCTATCTATCTATCTATCTATCTGTCTGTCTGTCTGTCTGTCTGTCTGTCTGTCTATCTATCTATCTATCTATCTATCTATCTATCTATCTATCTATCTATCTATCTATCTATCTATCTATCTATCTGTCTGTCTGTCTGCCTGTATGTCTATCTATCTTTCTAACTGTCTGTCTGTCTGTCTGTCTATTTATTTGTCTGTCTTTCTGCCTATATGTCTATCTATCTATCTTTCTTTTTATCTATCTGTCTATCTGTCTGTCTATATATCTATCTATCTTTCTAACTGTCTGTCTGTCTGCCTGTCTCTATCTATCTATCTATCTATCTATCTTTCTATCTATCTATCTATCTATCTATCTATCTATCTATCTGTCTGTCTGTCTGTCTGTCTGTCTGTCTGTCTGTCTGTCTGTCTGTCTGACTGTCTATTTATCTATCCATCTGTCTGTCTGTCTGTCTGTCTGTCTGTCTAGACATATGTCTATCTATTCATCTATCTATCTTTCTATCTATCTGTTTACTCCGTTTGTCTGTCTATCTGTTTATCCATTTATCCATCCGTCCATCCATCTATCTGTCTTTATGTCTGTATGTTTGTCCAGAAAATGACAATTGATCTGAATAATGTTCAAGTGGTCCACAGCTTTTAACATGCACACATTTATGTAAGTTCTATGTTGTTAACCTCTTCTTGTTTTATTTCCAAAAGGGTATATAAACTTAAACACCTGAGTTGTCTTACAGTGGGCTCCCTGTGGGCTGTTTGTGGGTTTCGCTGGAGACCTGAAGTGTGCATTTCTCAAACATCTTGGAAAGAGCCATTTGATTTAAGGTGATGAAAAGTGGGGATAGCTTACTTTTGAGCTATTTACTTGTGGCTCGCTCAGTTTTGGTGTCTTGGTTACCACCTGAGCTGCCATGTTGATTTTAGAGATTACTGCGAGTGGGTTTTGGCCTCCACAGTGTTTTGCCTAATTTTCTGCCAGCATGCAGTAAGTGGTATAGTGAAAAGCGATGCGGTATGTGTTTTTTTCACTTCTTATTTTCCTGTTTTCATACAAGGACCTGTATGAGAACATTCCACTTTCTGATTGAGTTTCATAAGTCTGGTTAGAGGTGAATTACACGGATATGCTTTTAAAGCTCCTTTTTGGTCTTGGTGAATTATTGTTCTGTTATTTGCTGATTTAAAAGGCCCGACTCACCATGGGAAAGCCATAAAGTTTGTAATGTCTGGGGCGAACGCTTCCTTATTTCCTTTTCTGCTCTTTAAACAGTTTCTGTTTCGAATTTTGCTAGCTGTTACCCTGAATTCTTACGTGCAACTGACTTCTTTAAAAATCTGTTTTAGGTAAAACATTTTACGACCATTTGCCAAATTGCTGCTTTTTTATTGTTCTTTTACATGGTTTTGCCTTGGATGCTCACGACTGGCTTTGGTTACTCAGAAGCTCCTTATAGACATTTGGCAGTCACCCATTATTATGTGCATATCTATGTTTTAGACCTCAGCTGTGCACTGTAAACACAGCTAGTGCGCATGCATGGCCGAGTGCTTGGCCAGACAGATTGCATGAGAGTTTTTTACTGCGTCTGCAGAGCTTTTCAAGAAAAACATTAGATAAACAGATTGCGCCGGCCTGTGGAACCGGGGTAATGTCTGATTTTCATCATTTCGAGTGTGAAGACGCCTGCTCAGAGCAGGGCACATAGTTAAAAACATTGCAATTATCCAAGCCACAATGCCACAACCCCCCTCCAAAGAAGGCTCAGCCATTCGCCCCCGACCACCATCAACAACAGCCAACTATTCAACAACTAACCAAGTTGGCTGTACCAGCGCCATGGACGTTGCTAGGCCTATTTTAGGGCGGGCTGTAGCCCCCCTATATTTCTACTCAGGCCCCTTAAAACTTTTGCAATTAGCTCACAAACTGTACACTAAATTAGCACCTCAGTCCGTTTTAAATTTGATATGAAAATGGCGGCCTTCTTTCCTTTTTCATTTGATCAGCAAAACCACAGCTGTGCAGAGCGAGAGCACAAGGTGTGTGTTTATCAATACATTATTATAATATCTGCTTATTTGTAGTTCTTTGCTATAGATACACTTGTATCACTTGTACCCCAATGTCATGGAGGAGCAATCAGGTTTCTTATCTACTGTCTCCAGTGGTGTAAGGTAATAAATTACAAATGCTCAAATTACTGTAATCAAGTGTGTTTTTCTCAGGAATTGTAATTAATTAAGTAGTTTTTTAAATGTCTACTTTTCCTTTCATCTTATTAAAAGTGCATCAAAAGTGTCCAAGAAGATGTTTTAAATCTTTACACGTATTGACCCAGAGACTGTTTAGAAGATGATGGATGTTTACTGTATGATGACCGAAATGGCCTTAAACATCCAGCAGGCATAAGACGTCAACATGATGTCAGATTGTTGTACCCCAATGTCGCAGGGATGTTGCATTTTGTTTGGAGATGAAAATCAAATTGACCTCAAAACCCAATGTCCAACGTCCAACCTAAATTCACAATAAATGTCCGTATTTGACGTCAATATGATGTTGGTTTAAGTTTTTAGCTCGATGTTGAATTTTGGTTCCTTTCTAACACAACCTAAAAACAACCAAATATCATCGTCATTTGACGTCATTATTGGACATCAAAATAGCATTGTCCTTAAACACTGGCTATTGAATTTTGGTCATCTGATCATGACCTTAATCTAACCTAATATTAACGTCTTATGACGTTGTGTGCCTGCTGGGCAATAACTAAATGCACTACAGAATGTTACGTTTACTCACATCCACAAATTACATGTAAATGCATCAGCTTTTTACAGCGTAATACTTACTACTCTTAAGTACATTTGAAAGGTCTACTTTTTACTCTTACTTTGAGTAATATTTACAACAGATACTTTTACTGTACTTGCACTGCATTTTTTTAGGCAAGTAATTGTACTTTTACGTGAGTAAGATTTTTCAGTACTTTTTCCACCACTGACTGTCTTACCTTATCCTCAAAGCTGTTTCCTCCAGCGAAAATATACCTCTTAATGAACATTTCGCTATTTTAATTTCAAAATGAAAAACAAATATGAAACACGTTACAGTGTGTGTGGCATTAACTAGCCTATACCATACAGCCATGCACAGAAATGATTAAACACAGTGACAGAACCACTTCGTGAATGTACTCTGTCAGAGACACTCAGAGACAGAACAGAAACATAATGTGTTGTCTTGTATTTTAAAAAATCCTATTAATTATTACACTGTAACAGTCAACTTCATAAAATGAAAGGAGTGTAGTTAACTTAAAATTGACTGAAAGTCAATTCTACTCATTTGAAAAGAGTTATAAAAGGTAATGAGTTAATTAAATACCTCATAACTTAAATGGATAAAGTTCACAGGACTCTCCTGACAGCTTAACCTCCAAGTAGAGGGATACAAAGTTAGCGTTAGCTCTACTATAAAAGATCTGGGTGTTATATTAGACAGCAATTTAACTTTTGAAAAATCATATGTTCAAAACACTTCAAATGAATAGATTTAACTTTCAGTAAATTTTGAGTTAACTACACTCATTTCATTTGATAAAGTTGACTGTTGGATTTTACCGTGTATATATATATATATATATATTTATTTATATTATTTATTTATTTATTTATTTATTTATTTACCTCATAAGGAGCTGAGTCCCCTAAAATAAAATAAAAATCCTAAAATTGCCCTTGACCAGCGCATTCTGTTTTTGCCCTTTTTTTGTTTGTCTGACTCTCTGTTTCACACTCTTGGCCTCCCTGCTTTCCTTGTGATTGTGTTTTTCCGGGAGGGGGAAATAGCTACATGTGAGAAATAAGAGGAAGTAAGCTTTTTAGCGAGCGCAAATACAGATGCTCACACAGACGTGACTAATTATACAGGCTTGCGCATGAGTTTTTGGGACTGCACATCCTTACGCTGCAGTAAAATAAGATGCTAACCGCAGGCCTATAAGCTCACTGTTGCAAAAAAGCATCACTCTACGCTATACGCCGTAGGAGGGCTTCAAGGCCAGAGCAAAGCCTAAAATTGTCCTCCCGGAGCCCAGCAGAGCCTTGAACCGAAATTCCAGTAAGAACAACAATAAAAGCGAAAATCGAAAATGATAAAAGAGGGAAACGCCAGTGAACCACAGTGAATTAGGCAAAGCAAACAGACGCAGAGTGCCCCGTTTGGAGTCTTGCTGATTGGGAAAACACAGAGAGGCTGAGCATGTCTGGATTTTTTCCTCATGTCTCGGGCCAGCTTGTGCCGGAGCTGCATTTGGACCAGGTTCTCTGCAGATGTGGTTTAACATGGACATGTGCGCTGCCATACTTTTCGTTTTTGATTTCCACTGATGCAACACAGGCACAAACTAACTGTTGTTAACTTTCCATTTGCATGCTGCTTTCGTGAACTTCCCTTGAAGTCGGTGCAAGATTCGATGATCTAATGCCCTGTTTACACCTGGTGTTAAGATGTGTTTTCATCAATCCGATCACAAGCAGACGAAGCAAAAAACAAGTGTGACATCCTAATTGTTTTGAACTTGTTCACATTTGAGCACCTTTCAATTCAATTCACCTTAAAAGGTATTCCAAAACTCAGTATACTGTAATACTTTCATAAGCTATTGACCTTATTCTGCAATGCATAAGTGTGCTTTTGCAATCGCGTTTTGCGATTGTTTTTGAACTTTCGTTTCAGTTGCCTATGAGAGATATTACTAGGAATGATAAACGGCAGAAAACAGTCAAACTACCTGCTCTACAAACAAGTGCTTGTATGACAATACAAAGTAGAGTAATATAGTAAGAAAATATTAGTTTGCAACATCAAGCAGTAAAACCTGCTGTTTTTAAAGTCTAAAAAAAATTAATGTAAGGGAGTGAGACCGGAAGTCTCGAGTCAAAATGATTCAAATGGCTGCACCAAATCATTTGCAATCATACGCGAAGAAAAGGTGAATAGTGGGGGAAATAAACATTCAATACATCATGTCTTTTTTCTGGAAATAATTTTTCCAAAGGACCTGTTGACATGGACCAGATTGTGGTAAAAACCCAAACAATACAAACATAAAAATATAACTAAACAAAATAAATTACATGTAATAACAATGGAATGACACAAGGCTGAACCACTGAAACGTATTTAACACTTTATATTGGTTGGTGCTGCACAATATATCGTTTCAGCATTGATATTACAGTGTGCACATCCACAATAGTCACATCGCAAAGATATGCAATGTTAAGACTGCAACCCAGGCTCATTGTGGAAACGTAGTCCCGCGGACGTTTCTGGAGACCGCGGAATACGTCCCGGCGGGTATGTACGGCTGCAGTTTTTGTTTTTGCGAATCCGCGAGAGGCCGCTGTTGTGTGATTTTCCTCATCTTGAACGTCTCTCGCGAGTGCGGTTCGTGCCCGCGATGTTCTCGCGTCAACCCGCCAGAGGCCGCTGTCCGACTGACCGGATGATTGACTGCACGACCGGCCAATCGGCTGACCGCCCTCCTCTTTCCCTGAACCCAACCAATTTTACCGATTGACCCGCCCGCCCGCTCGCTTCCATAAACCCGAGCAACAGTTTACAAAAGCCGTTCAAAAAAAGAAAAGCCCTGATTTTTTTTTTTTCTACCGTGTTTTCGGATTTCACCGCGTTATCACCCTGTTATAAAACTCTTTCACTTAATTTTTGGGATTCTGTTCTTGTCTTACCTGATTGCTGGAACTGCTCTTCCCCGGACTCGAAACCGATCGCCGTGGTCAACTCCTCCTCTCTGCATCTCGAGCCTGCCGACGTTACTCGGTGAGCTGAGTGGACAAACGGGTTGCAGCGGGAAAGCCCTCCACAAGGAGGTAAGCGGTCAGCCGGCAAGCGCGAAAGGGAACAGCGTCACACCGCCCCGCAGCGTTCGCTTGAAAAAACTAAATGCAGTCGTACGTACCTCCCAGGACGTATTCCGCTGTCTCCAGAAATGTCCACGGGACTACGTTTTCAGAATGAGCTTGGGTTGTAAGACTGGATTATAGTTGACCAGGAGCTACAGAATTATATTTAATCACTGTATACCAGCGAACTACTAAATCTATTAAATCATTCATATAAGGACTGCACAATATATCGTTACAGCATTGATATCGCTGATATACAGTTAATAAATGAATTTTTATTAGTTATTAAAGTTATTTTTAAAAATTATACAGTTATTAAGTAAATTTTACTGTACACCACACTGATTTTAATGCCAACAGCAGACAGCTTTGGCTAACAGCCATCATGAGAGCTAAACTCTCGACTGCTCGACTCACAATTCTCATTTTATACCAGGTAAGTTCACACTATTCTGAATCATACACATTACTCGTTTTTGATTGCAGCAATGATTTCAGCAAAAACAGTAAAATATGGTTAATTAAACTGAGGACGCTGAATGCTAAGAATGAAATGTAAAAATGTAAGTCCACATAACCTGCCATACAGGTGCAGTTCGCTGTCAGAATGCAGTTGTTTTGCTTGTTGATGATTACTCAGGCCTTGTACATTTATGTCTTCTTTTCTTTGTCTTTGGCTCGGCAGAACCTCGGTTTTTAGCATAAAATGAAAGGAATGTAAGCATGTTAAAATTAGAAAGACATGATTTCTGGCATGATATTGCACCCTATTCACAGAAAGTGCCTCAAATGTGTTACAGTCTTTGAAACGGTTCTTACAGGACTCTGTGACTACTGCGGACGGTTTTATATTTGAGAAAGGGGCACCATTAACCTTTGGCTAGTATTTAAAGAGGCTCTTGCTGAGCTGTGGCACTGTGGAGAAAGTTGAGCTGACCTGTGGGTCTGGTGCTTGCAGAAGCAGTCGGGCTGACTAGTGGCTTTCAGTGTTCAGACCTGCGGTTACGAGAGAGTGAGTTCAGCTGTCACAGCACATTGAAATAGGAAGTGAGGTAGGTTATGAATGTGTCTTGGCTCGGCCAGGTCCGCTGAGAACGGCAAACTAAAACCTGTGAACTGTGCAGGCCACGGATAGGATGTCCATGTGTTTTTGGACAGAATTTAAGATCGGCAGACTTAAAGCGCTGTCTCTCAGGCTTCGCAGGTAAAGCACTCTTGAGAGAACACTGTGTGCAGAAATGAAGGACTGGGAGACGCTTGCATCAATAAACTACCTGCCACATTCAATCAGAGCACAGGACAGCTCATCCAGGTGTGGTGTGAAGTGTGGAGCAACTGAACAGGAATCAATCATAGATCTGAGGCCAGAGTTGTAAGACAGATAGTCCGTCTTGAGAATGGACTTGTTTCTGTTGTGTTTGGGAGGAGGAAGGTGAATGAGGAATTATTTGAAGGATTAATTTAAGAAAAAAAATGATAGAGAATAAACCACAATGAGAGGAAAAATGTATTGTGTATCATGCCTCAACTATACTGAGCAAACCAATGAAGCAAACAAAAAACATGTGTCCATCAGACAATTACTACATTTACATGACACCAATAAACCCTTTTTAATACGATTAAGACAATACTCTGATTAAGGTTCTACCATGTAAACATTTTTCAATTTAATCTGATTAAGATCACAATTGAACTAAACAGAAATCAAATTAAATGTGGAGTCTACTGATTTTAGTCACATCATTGAAGTGCAGTGCAAACACCTATGCCTCAGTGAGATTGTCACTATTAGGCAGGACTTCCTCCTCTGATAATGTACAAAGGGAAAAGGTCAATCTAATTGTTTCTGCAGACTGTTCTTATAAAGTGTGATTATAAAAATTTGTATTATTAACTTGTGCTATTAGAGCCTGGCTATATTCATACACTTTTGCCACACAACTGCGTTTAAACCCCTTAAAAATTGATTTTTCCATAATATGGCTGCTTTAAACTGAAAACAAAACCACAAACTACAGGAAACTGTTCTATAATTTCAGCTAAGTGTAATGGAGGCCAGCTAGTAGGTGTTGTGCAGGTAAACCTCACTCCTCTGACCTCTAAAGCCTGGTTTATACTTCTGCGTGAAGTGACCGGCGTTACTCGCGGCGCAGGCAACGCGCGTGGCTGTGCATTTATACTTCTGCACGCGGTCTCTGTTGGTCTGCATTAACACTTCCGAAACGCTAGTTGGCAGTGAGGTGTAAATGTTCCTCTGTGTCGAGTTTCTTCGCTGCTGCTTTGCTTTTTCTAAACACTTCCTGGATGTACAAGTGACTCAAACTCGCTCATTTTGAGGTAGGAACTGGCAGACGTGCAACAACTTTAACCATGAGGTAAACAGAACAAAACTTTCCATCCGGAGCTGCTTCACGGGACTCCACACTTGTGAACAATCGCTTGCGCCATTCGCGCGGCTCTCGTCCTGCCCAGACTCGTCAGCGCTACCAAGCCGACCAATCACAGAGCATACACTACGCGTTGTTGCGACGTGTAGTTACATTTTTTGAGAGGTGCACATCAGTGACGCCGACGGCCACGGCGAAGGGCTATGCGTTAGCGTCGTAGCATACGCCGGTGTTTGACGCAGAAGTATAAATCAGCCTTAAAGGTGCTCTAGCGACAGATGCTAGAGGCCATGGTCTTTAGCCTCCTTGGTAGAACACCCGACTCCCATGCGGAAGATCACCAGTTCGATACCAGCTCGGAGCGGGTTGGGTGGCGTAGGACCGGCGGGGTTACATAAGCATACAATCATGTTAGAATACTAAATATTTATGTTTATGAATGTTTATAATTAGGGACAAACCATCATTTTAGATCTACTAATTCCATAAAATCAAGCAGAAACAACCAAAAACAATTGTTCATGTGGAAAACAGCTCAGGTACTCAAAAGAACGCAACATTTTTTCATTCATTCATTTATTTACCTTTAGCTTAGTCTCTATTTCAGAGGTTGCCACAGTGGAATGAACCACCAACTATTCCAGCATATGTTTTGCGCAGCAGTGGCCTTCCTGCCCTACCCTATTATTGGGAAACACCCATTAACAACCAATTATTCACACACACTTATACACTACGGACAATTTCATTCATTCATTGATTTTCTTGTCGGTTTAGTCCCTTTATTAATCCGGGGTCGCCACAGCGGAATGAACCGCCAACTTATCCAGCACGTTTTTACGCCGTGGATGCCCTTCCAGCCACAACCCTCCATCTCTGGGAAACATCCACACACAATCATTTGCAAACACACTCATACATTCCGGACAATTTAGCCTACCCATTTCACCTGTGATGCATGTCTTTGGACTGTGGGGGAAATCGGAGCACTCGGAGAAAACCCACACGAACGCAGGGGGAACATGCAAACTCCACACAGAAACGCCGAGGCTCGAACCAGCAACCCAGCGACCTTCTTGCTGTGAGGCGACAGCACTACCTACTGCGCCACTGCGTCGCCTATGGACAATTTAGCTTACCCAATTCACCTATAGCGCATGTCTTTGGTCTGGGGGAAAACTGGAGCACCCAGAGGAAATGAGGAGAACATGCATACGTAGAACATCCACACAGAAATACCAACTGCCCCAACTGGAACTAGTGACCTTCTTGCTATGAGGCCACAGTGCTGACCACTGAGCCACCGTGCTGCCCAAGAATGCAACATTACACAGCAAGTAAACCAAACTAATAATCCACTGTAATGCCATCAGCACCCCTCTTTAGCAGCCAGTGGTCCCTCCCATGCACCTGATCAAATCTGTGTAAATATTTGGCGCGGGTAACATGAGGATAGAATTATCATTCCTCCCTCCGCTAAATTAAAGCAAACAGCTGCAGCCATCTCGGGGAGCGACTGGTTAAACATTGAGGCACTGACACTAGGCTTCGGCATCCGTAGCTCATCGTCCATGCGTATCTTGCATAGGGTCAGTAACTCTACTTAGTGACCCGTCTGACAGCCAGCAATGAAGGAAGATGCTCTTTTTATAAGCATCCCAAGAGTGAAACAGTGTACTCCTGACATGGCTGCTTGTCTACACCAAAAACTCAATCTGCAATTGTTTCCATGAAGTACTGAAATGTGGCCTGAAATAACAGTTCACTTCAGAAGTTTACCGTGAAGGGTTTTACTTACGCTTTTTTAGTTTTGGACCGATGTTAAGGGGTTATTTTCTCAGCATTTGGTAGCTCATATGTGAGAAGAGAGAAACTTTCATGTGCCTCTTGGAGAGCTGTTTATGTATGCCACTGTCACTCACTATTACACCTACTGGCAGTAATGCTGACTGGCGGAGGACTTTGAAATTCAACCGAGTACGTTGGAAATGCCAACATAAACGCTATGTGAAGGGAAACTGAATTATCGGTCAGGTCTCCAAGATGATTTGAAGTAAAGAACACGGGGTGAAAAACTGCTGTGAAAAGCTCACAAGAACACCAAACAACCACAGAATTGAGAAATGGGTTATCATCACGTCAAAGAACTGTGGGTGAGTCAAAGAGAAGGGTGGCACGTTGGCTCAGTAGTTAGCACTGTCGCCTCACAGGAAGAAGGTTATTGAATCGAGTCCAGGCTGGTAAAGTTGGCATTTCTGCGTGGAGTTTGCATGTTCTCTCCATGTTCGCGTGGGTTTTCTCCGCATGCTCCGGTATTCCCCAACAGTCCAAAGACATGCGCTACAGGGGAATTGGAGAAACTAAATTGGCCATACTGTATGAGTGTGAATGGGTGTGTATGGGTGTTTCCCAGTACTGGTTTGCATCTGCTGCGAAAAAATATGTTGGAATAGGTGGCAAATCGTTCTGCTGTGATGATCTCTGATCAATAAGGGACTAATCTAAAGAAAAATGAATGAATGAGTCTAAGTGAAGCATGTTCAGACACTAGTTAGAAGCTCATCATCAAATGTGCAATAATTTTACTCCAAGAAAGGGTTGCTTACAACCTAGTTTAAAAATGTTTCAGCTGTTCTGTATTTATATTTGCATTCATGTATTTGCTGTTACAAAATGTATAATCACTAAATGTACTTGGAATGACAATGCATTTTGAATACAACACACACACATGCTGCCAGCATATTATGAGGATATGCAACTCTTGTATTCATCCAATCAGTGATACAAAAACTTCAAATATGCAAATGAGGATGTAACCCAGTGTTTAGTATTACACACTACCTGACAAAAGTCTTGTTGCCTATTCAAGTTTTAGAAACAACAAATAATAACTTGATGATTTGGTATCAGAAGTGGCTTATATGAAAGGCAAAGGCCTCTAGATTAAGCTTATTTTACCTAAATAAAATATGATCATGACTTGATTTTTAATTATTTAATTAGGGCAGTAAGGTCTGACCTTGCTGATATAAAACTCTTGACACTTAACAGAAATAATGTACAGTATAGAATATAAAGTCATGGTGCAGTGGAAAAATAATTAATATTGTGTGACTCCCATGAGCTTGGAGGACTGCATCCATACATCTCTGCAATGACTCAAATAACTTATTAATAAAGTCATCTGGAACGGCAAAGAAAGCGTTCTTGTAGGACTCCCAGAGTTCATCTAGATTCTTTGGATTTATCTTCAATGCCTCCTCCTTCATTTTACCCCAGACATGCTCAATAATGTTCATGTCTGGTGACTGGACAAACCAATCCTGCAGCACCTTGACCTTCTTTGCTTTCAGTAACTTTGATGTAGAGGCTGAAGTATGATCAGGAGCGCTATCCTGCTGAAGAATTTGCCCTCTCCTGTAGTTTGTAGTGTAATGGGCAGCACAAATGTCTTGATACCTCTTGATGTTGCCATCCACTCTTATTTCTGTGAGAATCTTGGGTCTATGTGGGTTCCAGTCGGTCTCCTGCAGTATTTGGGATGCAGTTCAACAGATGATTCATTGAAAAAATCTACCTTCTGCCACTTTTCCAAATGATCAGCTAGAAGTCAAGTTATTGTTTGTTGCTCCTACACCTGGCATTGATTACAAGACTTTTGTCGATAGTGCACAGTAAGAAACATTCATGTATCATTATGCTGGATTACAGACAAAATTATGATTATTGTGAAACCAAAAGCAAAATAATCCAGAATTCCTTTACTGAGGTTTAGAAATAACTCAGGGTTAACTATTTCTATTGTGAAAAGCCTTATTATGACTTTAATAAATACAAACAAAAAGGTAAAAGGCTGCAGTAAAAAAGAAAACTAACAATGAATTGATGATCTTTCTCTCTTTGCAGTTTGTAATCTTGTGACCCCAGAGGCCATTGACAATGCTGACGGTGCTCTGTGTCCTGCTAACCCTGGGGAATCATGCCCTTGGTGGAGGTTACGCTCCTATGCCTCAGATGAAGTACGTGCAGCCCATGATGAAGGGGCCTGTTGGGCCTCCCTTCAGAGAAGGCAAGGGCCAGTATCTCGGTGAGTGTTCAATTTAACATCCATATTTATATCTATGTAGTTTTGCCATCAAACAATCCATTGAGTCATTTAAATATGCTTGCTTCATAAAAATGTTTTCAACAAAAGCTGTCAGGATCAAAATTATTCCAAGACTCAGGAAGACTCATTTTCAAAGAAATTATGTTCTTGCAGCAAGGGAACAATACAGAAGAAACACAAGAGGTTACATTGTGGTCCATCGAGCCCAGTTTTTATACAGACATACAAACAGATGATAAAGCATTGTCTTTAATCATTGCTCTAGTCTAAACAGTTTGTTGGGTAGAATCCTGTTCATCACATACTCAACTCTTTGTCAGCACAATATTCCAGCAACTTGCACATTCCAACCGTTCAACTGATTGAAAACCACAGTAAAAAATCACTGTTTTTCCAATACTCTGAATTCAGACATACTGCTTGGCTTGCATACTGTTTGGTCACACTTTATTTTGATGGTCCATTTGTTGAATTTAAGTTACATTGCATCTACATGCCAACTAATTCTCATTAGATTGTAAGTAGACTGTTAGGGTTAGTGTAAGTTGACATGTACTTGTAAATTGAAGGAGCATACAACTGTTGAAGGAGCAGTATCAACAGATATTAAGCAGACAGTCTACTAATACTCAAATGGACCATCAAAATAAAGTGTTACCTACTGTTTTTATCAAACTATATAATATGGAAGTATGCAATTTGGGAAGCAGCACAGGAAAAAGTTCGTCCAATCAAAAATGTTCTGTCCAAACCAGTGCTTAATTTGTGAATTGCGAGGTCCCTGAACAGATCGGGGTAACGGATCCGGCATGTTACCTGAGGATAGAGAGGTGTTGCAAAGGGAGGGCTGGGGGAGGTTGTAGACAAAAGTAAAGGGGGTTGAGGAGTCGTGAAAGAAGTGAAAGTAAACAACGAATGGGTGAGGAGGGCGGTTGAAGAGGGGGATCGGTAAAATGAGGTGCCGGATCAGATTTCAGAGGTGCCGGATCTGGATCTGGCGTGTTCCGGCACAAATGAGGCCAAACATTACCATAGACTGTCATATGAAAGTATTTAATGGCATACCTATGAGTCTGTACACCCATGGCAGACAAACATGGTCAGGATAGAATGAGAATGCCATTCACTGACTTCTCTCGCTCTATAATACAGTAAATATATTAGGGATGTAACGGTATCAGAATTTCACGGTACGGTAATACCTCGGTATGAATGTCACGGTACGGTATTTATTGAATCATTTACAGGAATAAACAAAACTTATGAAAATACTCCAAAAAAGTGCCAAAAGTGTCAATGACATACAAATTAGTCATCTATCTGTAAGCTTTGAAACAGGAACTTCAATTTTAATAACAAAAAAATATTAAACCATGTAAAAAAATTAAGTTTCAATTTAGTAGTGTTGAAAACTCATCACATTCAACATTTAATCACTCACTCACTTAGATAGAGATGGGTTTAAAGGAAAATTATCATATAAATATAATCTGGTAAAAGCTGGTATCTCTGGGTATTTACAATGTCCCCTGCAACAGAAAAATCCCTCTCATTTGGGACTGAGGTTTCTGGGACAAGAGAGATATGACTTGGCCCAGGTTGACAGCAGTGGGTAACGTTGTGCATTGTCTTTCCCCCACTTGAGAGGACAAACCATGAGTGAGATCTCATGTCTGCATCAATCTGAACAGTGTGCTGTGTTTCTGCAGTCCCCATGACTGATTATTAGTCGTATTCCCCAACTTTCAGGCACGTGCACACACAGGGCTCAACCTGTGCAGTGCACATGCCCTTTTTAGTCTTGGATAGAAAGTGCCCTTCCAAAATGATCAAAAGTGCCCCCGCGACGTGACATACCCTCCGTCCCCGCTTTACAGTATGCGCGCGACAACACAGCTGATTAGAACGCGCGCAACAACACAGCTGATAAGAACTCGCGCGACAACACCGCTATTCAGTACGCGCGCGACAACACAGCTGATAAGAACTCGCGCGACAACACCGCTATTCAGTACGCGCGCGGCGACAACACCCGCTTTAGGGTTTTCCAGCGCTTTTTCATCCCCGCTTCTAGCAGCACACTCCATTACCGCATTACTGGATCTGTCGCGACAACAGACCGCAAGGGATTATGGCCAAGCCTGGGCTGATGGGAATTGTAGTTTCCGGTACCTCCCGTTCGCTTCATTCGCCTGTGCAAATTTTCTCTGAAGACCTATAGTTTTACCGATTCATGCGACTACAGTAATATCGAAAAAAATTAATATTGCGGTATGACGGTATTTACCGTTACATCCCTAATATATATATATATATATATATATATATATATATATATATATATATATATATATATATAAAAGGGCATTGTGAGAGTGTTAGAGGAGATGAAAGAGGATCAGGGTGAGGTGATGTCGCCTCCGTCTGGAGCAGTATTTCACAGGCCAATACAGTGCAGACCTAAAGGGTGTGTCAAAACAAGTCAAGAAGGCCTCGAGCTGATGAGATATCCAGGGTGAGTGTCAGATTGAAAGACGTACAGAAGGTGCTAAAGATGTAACAGAGGTCAATAGAAGTGACAAGTAAGATTTGTCTGGGATGTGATTGGTTTAGCTGCCTACTGCTGACAAAGTTCATCGAGAGGAAAATTCAGAAAACATTTGGTGTTCCAAACCTGTGTGGAACATACACTCATTGGCCACTTTATTAGGTACACCTTAGTACTGGGTTGGATCCCCTTTTTCCTTCAGAACTGTCTTTGTGGCATAGATTTAACAAGGTACTGGAAATATTTCCCAGAGATTTTGGTCAATATTGACATGATAGCTTCACGCAGTTGCTGCAGATTTGTCGACTGCACATCCATCATGCAAATCTCCCGTTCCTCCACATCCCAAAGTTGCTCTTTTGGATTGAGCTCTGGTGGCTGTGGAGGCCATTTGAGTAAAGTGAACTCATTGTCATGTTCAAGAAAATAGTCTGAGATGATTCACGCTTTATTACATGGTGCGTTATCCTGCTGGAAGTAGCCATCGGAAGATGGAACACTGTGGTTATAAAGGGATGGACATGGTCAGCAACAATACTCAGGTAGGTTGTGGCTTTGACATGATGCGCAATTGGTATAAATGGGCCCAAAGTGTGCCAAGAAAATATCCCCCCCCACCATTACACCACCATCACTAGCCTGAACCGTTGATGCAGGGCAGGATTGATCCATGCTTTCATATTGTTGACTTTTAAATTTTGACCCTACCATCCCAATGGCGCAGCAGAGCTGAGACTCATCTGGCCAGGCAACATTTATCCAATCTTCTCTTGTCCAATTTTGATGAGCCTGTGCAAATTGTAGCCTCAGTTTCCTGTTCTTAGCTGACAGGAGTGGCACCCGGTGTGGTCTTCTGCTACTGTAGCCCATCTGCCTTAAGGTTCAACGTGTTGTGCGTTCAGAGATGCTCTTCTGTATTCCTCGGTTGTAACGAGTGGTTATTTGAGTTACTGTTGCCTTTCTATCAGCTCGAACCAGTCTGGCCATTCTTCTCTGGCATCAACAAGGCATTTGCACCAACAGAACTGCTGCTCACTGGATATTTTCTCTTTTACTGACCATTCTCTGTAAACCCTAGAGATAGTTGTACGTGAAAATTGAAGTAAATCAGCAGTTTATAAAATACTCAGACCAGCCCGTCTGGCACCAACAACCATGCCACATTTAAAGTCACTTAAATCACATTTCTTCTCCATTCTGATTCTTGGTCTTGACCATGTATTCTATGCAACCATGCATTGAGTTGCTGCCATGTGATTGGCATATTAGAAATGTGCGTTGTACTAGCAGTACTAGCAGTTGTACCTATTAAAGTGGCCGGTGGGTATATATGGATTTTTTTTAATCAGTGCTGAATAAAACCAGAGAAACCCTGTATCTTATTGGATAGAGATCCAAGCTGAAAAGGGGTTTATATACAAAACAACGTACAAAATCAAGATAACAGCTGAAGCCCATAAATTAAAAATAATTGCCATATAAAATGTTTATTTTCCCACTATCAGTCAAACTACTTTATGTTATTTTAGTCAAACCATTGTTTATTAAATATGATAGCTTCTTCTTTGGTGGCGTCACGGGGGCATCACATGATCATCTCACATTAAGAAGGTCACTGATTCGAGCCTCAGTTGGGCCAGTTGGCATTTCTGTGTGGAGTTTGCTTGTTCTCCTCGTGTAGCCGTGGGTTTCCTCCGGGTGCTCCGGTTTCCGCCACAGTCCAAAGACATGCGGTATATGTGAATTGAATAAGGCAAATTGTGTATGTGTGTGAAAGTGTGTTTGGGTGTTTCCCAGTGTTGGGTTACAACTGGAAGGGCATCCGCTGCATAAAACATATGCTGGATAGGTTGTCAGTTCATTCCACTGTGGCGACCCCAGATTAACAAAGGGACTAAACTGAAAAGAAAATGAATTTTTTTTACCTTTATTTTATTAAGGTCAGGTCATTAATCAGTGATGTTGTGTCATTTTGACCAATATATATAACTGTATGTAGATCACTAATTTTTTTACATTTTATTTTCACAAAAGTTATTTTAAACATTAAGCAGACACTTTATTTGCATTTAATATGCTTTTAATGAATATGTGGTCACTTTTTAATGTTTAATGTGATGCCAAGTTCAAGATGGCATGAACATTGTTTTTTAATTCTCAGTTTACAAAATAAAGTGAGTGCTATAAACACTAAAGTGATAAAAAAAAGATGTCACTTGCATTCCTAGTAATCAAAATTACTCAACTAATGTGATTTTAGATGTCTGTGTACATTTTTCTGCTGATTGTTCATAAGGTTTTTGCATGTCTGTGGTTTGCTGACAAAGATTGCTTATCCTTTTTGTCCTCTAGCATCTGGTTACTTTAAAGGAAAGCTTTTGTGCGTCAAAGTATTTGTGTATTTCACTTAAAAAGACACAGCATTTATTTATGGACGTGTCATGTAATGCAGGGACTATTCAATTTTTGTAATGTTTTTGTGTTATACCATAAGTTTTAACATTTGAAGCATAATCTAAAGTGGTGTGTTTAAGTGACATACATGATCATTTTATACTCAAAATATCTGAAAAGGACCCCTCTATCATTTCAGAAATGTAGGAATTATTATTTTTTCCCTTTAAAAAATAAACAATAAATAAATAAATTACTTTTTATGTTTTATGGAGCTTAAATGTATATGGGTGCAACAGGAATTGTCGTGGAATGTTGAAAGTGAGAAAATGAGAAAGTTACAGGCTACTAAATATTTTATGTCTGTTCAAAAAACAACACTGCTGAAAAAATCCCTGAAGAAAAACTGTGTTCTTACTACCATCTAGTGGACGTGGAAAGACATGCTCATCTGGCAGATGTTCTGAAAAAAAGGATTTTGCTTTAGAAGTGTCTGTCAAATTACACATTGCTTGCCAAGTTGGAACATAAGGAAATTTTTATTTAAAATGTATCAAAATACAGCACACCCACGGGCATGGATAACAAATAAGACTATATAATAGCCGTAAAAAGTCAACTGCTTATGTCATGTGTACTTTGTTCTGTCTTCTGTTCTTTTTTTTACTGCTTCCATTTTCATATGTGTTTAGGAGATTGTCTGTATTAGTCCGCACTGGAAAAGTAAGAATCTATATAATTTCTGTTGGGAGAGATACTGAATCCATAGGGCTGTGTAATAGACCTATTGCACCACTTGAGGGCGCTTTAAAATGACATTACAGCGTTTTGCAGCAGATGAGGATTTGCAAAATGTTTACAGATAAGTGGACAGATGGATATACATTAGCAATACTGAGCCATATTATATATGTGAGATAATTCTGTTAGCTAATTACACTACATTTAGTATAAAATTCCTCACATAAGTTTCTTGTCAAACTTTGCTCCAAATGTTTGTGTTTATGGTTTCTAAAGTGAAAAGCAAATTTGTTAAAACTGACCCGTTGGCTCAATCTCTCTCAGAACTTGCTTCTTCTGGACATTTTATTACATCATAGCACAAATTTAAACTATCAAACAGGTTACATGCAAATTTACATTATTTTATGTAGTTGTTAACGCAAATTGGTAGTTTTTAATGCAAACATGGATGTCAAATGACACCACTACAGTTCCCTTGCTGAAATTCTGGTGAGGCCAAGTGCTGTTGAGAACTTTGTCCTTGTTGCTTGTTTATGTTTTGTCCATAAACACATTTTCATTGCCCCTTGGGCTTTTATTTCATACTGGTGTAGATGTCATTGAGCAGATACTTGAACATGGTTTAGAGTAAAGCATAATAATGAGTGTAGTCTCACCAGCATTTCAGGGTACATTCAACATGCATCTTTAATTCTTAAATCTTTTTTCTTAAATATTATAGGATTTTATTTCTGGACGTCAACCATGATCCCTGATTTTTGTTTCTTTTTTATTTTAGATTTTCCACCGATGACGGGCATAACAGGGGAGCCAGGTCCCCAAGGGAAGCCAGGACCAAGGGGACCAGCTGGTCCCCCTGGATTACCTGGAAAACCAGGTATAGGAAAGCCTGGTCTCAATGGTCAGACTGGTCCACAAGGACCTTCAGGATTACCTGGGATTGGTAAACCAGGTCTACCAGGTTTACCAGGAAAAATAGGGCCTAAAGGACTGCCAGGACTTAATGGCGAGGTTGGGCCTCGTGGAGAGCCAGGCCCACGGGGACTTCAAGGTCAACCAGGAGCGCCTGGGCCTGTAGGTATTTCATTGAATGGTAAACCAGGGTTACCTGGCACTAGAGGCCCGCCAGGATCAAGAGGTGAGCCGGGGAGTAAAGGTGCACGTGGTGTTCCAGGTGAACCAGGACTTAAAGGGGAAAATGGCAATGGACACACAGGTCTAACAGGTCCCAGGGGACCCACTGGCCTTCAAGGACCTCCAGGAGCTCCTGGTGTCCCTGGATTGGGTAAACCAGGGATTAATGGCCTGCCTGGGCCATTGGGGCCAAAGGGTGATAAAGGAGCACCAGGAGATCAAGGACCCTCTGGACAAGTTGGTCCTCAAGGACAACAAGGGCCACCAGGAGCACCTGGTTTGGGAAAACCTGGACTTGATGGTATTCCAGGAAACTTAGGCCCAATAGGCCCAAAGGGGGAAGCTGGCCCCAGAGGAACTCCTGGATTTCCAGGACCCCCTGGCTATGGAAAACCAGGACTTGTAGGGCAGAAAGGAGACAGAGGTCCTACTGGATTACAAGGAGTCCCTGGGGATAAAGGAGAACCTGGACTGGAAGGTCTACCAGGAGATTTAGGACCAACTGGACAGTCTGGGCTTCCAGGTCCACAAGGTTTAATGGGTCTTCCAGGGAAACCTGGGATGCCAGGTCTTAAAGGAGAGAATGGACCACAAGGACCTTCAGGTTTGCCAGGACTTAGAGGAGATCAGGGCCCGAGTGGGCTGGCAGGAAAGCCTGGCCTCCCAGGAGATAAAGGTCTACCTGGTCTTAACGGAGCCACTGGCAAACCTGGACCTAAAGGTGAACCAGGTCACATCGGTCTGCCAGGCAATCCTGGTTTAATTGGAGCACCAGGGCCAAAAGGTGAGAACGGGTTTTCAGGAACCCCTGGACCACGTGGCAATTCAGGGATTCCTGGACTCCCAGGCCCTACTGGTCATATGGGACCTCAAGGCATTCCAGGATTGAAAGGCGAACAAGGGCCACCAGGGCCACAAGGAATTGGAAAGCCTGGAGACAAGGGGATGCCTGGTCCACAGGGACCTCCAGGAAAACAAGGCACTCCTGGACTCAGCGGTGTACAGGGCCCCCCGGGTCCACCTGGACCTCCTGGGCCCCCTGGCCCCTCTAACGGTGATTTAAATCAGTTAGCAGTTCAAGGTCCAAATATCGCAGGAGAATCTGTTCCGAAACCAAATGTTGAAAGGCCAAACTTTGGTCATGCCGAGCTCTCTGTCACCGTGGCTCCTGCTTTTACTGCAATTTTGACAACCCCATTTCCACCATCTGCAATGCCAATCAAATTTGACAGAACTCTTTACAATGGGCAAAATGCTTACAACCCTGCCACAGGCATTTTCACAAGCCCACTGTCTGGAGTCTACTACTTTGCTTATCATGTACACGTAAAGGGAACCAGTCTGTGGGTGGCACTGTATAAAAACAATGTGCCTGCCACATACACCTATGATGAATACAAGAAGGGTTATATGGACCAGGCTTCAGGTAGTGCAGTGCTGGAGCTGAAGGAGAATGACCAGGTTTGGGTGCAAATGCCCTCTGACCAGGCAAATGGGCTCTACTCCACTGAGTACATCCATTCGTCCTTCTCAGGGTTCCTCCTGTGTCCCACATAACGGTCTGTCTGAGCGGAGAATTGCTTGCTCAAGTGCCTTGCAGTAACATCTGTAATAACAGCGACTAGATAATAAGACTTACTGAATGACGGAGAGGCTGAGTTTGAAGCAGAAGATGGAGGATTCATGCTGGGTCTCTGTTTTCATCCTCTCTTTCAAATGTCTGATTTGATCATTGTTTTACTTTCAAGTGTTGTTATTTTCTGCCTATATGATAATTTTATTATAACTGTTATATTATTTTGGTTGATGTTGATATATTGGTGTTATTTTATTGATGTTGTTGTAGTTGTTGTTTATCACGATCAGACTATTAAGTACATTGCAATGTGTAGGTAACCATTTAAAGACTTACCCGTGTGACTGCACACATTGCCAAATGTTCTGACTCCCATTGAGGTCCTTTATATTGACTCTGGGGTTGTATGTTCCCCTGGCTGCAGTCAAATTCACCTATATATTTTTCCCTTATATAACACAGGCTACTTGAGACATTTCAGATTTTAGAATGCAGACATTCTATACAAGCATTGTTATTGTATTTGTATGTTTAAATACATCCGTAATTTAAAGAATAATCCTCAGCTTCATATCATTTTTTATTATTAAACCAGACAGGTGAATATCTGTTTTTGCTTAGTTATTAGTTATATATGTTTTGTTTGATTTACTGTGCTAAATTGTTGGTTTTTGTGCAACTATGTTGCGTTTGAGAGTCTTTAAGAAGAGAATTACTTGATGATTTACAGTTCATGGCAAGTTTGTGTCAGTTGGAGGTCTGAAGAGGATTGCTGGATGACATGGTTTGCATTCACAAAACAAATATGCTCTTTCTGCGACACTTATTTCATACTATCAAAATCACGACGTCAAAGCTAATCATTTTTAGCTTCTCTTCAAATTCATAAGAGAGCCTACAGTGCATTGGTGAGTAAGGGACTACTAACGCATTGAGTATGAAAGTAACATTTTTCTTTTGTACCAATTCAATTCTCCATTACAGAATTCAAACTACTGCATTGCATTCTCTAAACAGTTAACATTCTTTCTTTTCTCTTTCCTGCTTGATGCATTTGACTTTTTTTGCGTTCGTTTAAGATTTATTTGACTCAATGCACATCCCAATCAATTACAATTTTGACAAATTTGTAATCATCACACTGTGATAGCACTGCTTCAGTGTTGTCTATGAATGATTCTTATATTTAATGAAGTGAGTGAAAAATTAGGTTTGAAGTCCTTCTTTAAAAGGGGTGGTCCACAGTATATTTTAGGGCTTGGTTGTGTTTATAAGATGCAAATCAATGTGTGTCCATGCTTCATTTGTAGAAAAGCACATTATGTTTCATATATCTTACTTTGATTATATACAGCTACTCAGCTAACATCAAAACGGCTGTCATATTTCCTAGTTCTTCTGAAAGGCCCACCCTCACGAGGCTCTGATTGGTCAGCTAACATAATGTGCAGTGATTCACGGATCGGCTCTAAGTCACCACATCACGCCCCTACAAGCTCACGTTTTTTGCGCTGTGTAAACAGTAGCTGTTAGCCATATCTGATTGTGCCTTAATCAGACAGAAAATGAATAGCACACAGCTATACCATATGCCTGCTCTATAAAAAAATCTTACAAGTGTCTTTCACATATATTCCGAAAAAAGCATGTGTAAGTAATATGAAATGTTCACATATCTTTTGCGAGTTTGTCTTTGTAGAACACACGGAAAGCATCTGCATAAAGAGACACTGTGGCACTGCTGAAGATTGGGGGTGTTTACAGATAAATGTAAATTTTAGCTAAATTGTTAGCGGTGCCAAACAGCATTTCCCGTTGTTTACATCCTTGTTTTCGTCCTTACTACAACATACCGTTAATGTTAGAAACTGTGCCTGTAGTTGATCAATTTTAACAAATAAAAATACTTACCGGTTGTGGCTCACAATCAACAACTTTGTTGGTTGGAGGAGTTTTTAGCTGAATCCAACTGGGAGAGATTCTGGAAGCTGTCCTTTGTCAAATCCTAGCTTTATGTTTTTTATAATTCTCTGGAACATGATTAAAATTAAACTGTTAGCACTTCTCTCTTTGTGTTGTGTCCTTCGGATGCCCAGATACAGAAACACAACAAGCTCTGTGGAAATAGCATTATTTGTATGCCATTCTAGCTTATAACACAACATAACAGCGTCTTTGTCTATGCCCCTTTGCTGCATGGGCCGGGGTGTGTTTCTGTGGTGAATACGCGCAACCTGAAGCGTTGTGATCTCACATATTTTTTTGTAGTCCCAAAACTTTATTCGATGTAGGCTTTGCTAAGCTAACTCTATAAAAGTCAATGTCTCCCTTTACATTGAACTTTGAGTATATTCAGAGAAGTTGTTTATGTTCACACTGCTACATTATAGATCAACTAAAGCTTAAAATATGACATCGTAGTGGATCATTCCTTTAAAGAAGTTCCCTTGCTTCTGTTTGTTTGACCCTTATTGAATCAGACTAAAAGTATTAGCAAACGAATGTACTCACTGACTTTTCATGCACAGTTATACGACATTAGTTGCTTCAGTTAGAGATTATTCACATCCGTATAATGTTTTGGCACCAGATCCTAATACTTCAGCATGTATTTGATGACCTTTTATTGTATATTAACACTGTGACTGATATTTTCTCAAATGAGTGTCTATTGTTTTTGTGCAATGGATTGAAGATTTGAAGAATTCGTTGCACTAAAATATCTCAAAACTGCTTATGTTGCTTCTATTTGTTGTTCGAAAACAGACTTGGAAAAAAAAGCCTTGATTATTTTCTATGGGATATGTGTTTGGTATTAGTCAAATTACAAGAAACAACCATCCCAATTGCACATTAACTTAATGAAGGCATATTTATACATCCAGTAAGGAATGTCCGACCACCGAAACCCTGAACGTACAAATAACCTTACAGTGTATTTTAACAGCTTCCAATGTTTAACTTTCTATGTTTTATAATGTACCTGTTGATCTATAGAACATTTTGTCTCATTGCATTCACTTACGCAATCCATTTTGGGTATTAAAATGCACTCTTTGATTGAACTTTTTTTTGTCAGCTCATACAAAATCTGCAAGTACTTGACCGTACTGTTGCAACATCAATAAAGACTTTCTTGATCAAATTTGTGTTTTGTTTTTATCACTAACTAATAAGAGCTAAAGTGTTACTAATTATAGAAGTGATAGACAATGGAATTGCATGAATACATCTCATAAATTCAGTACACATGCTATACATGAGACAAGTGAACTACTTAAATAGCCACATTATGTTAAAACCAATTCCAGTGACAGATTTTATGCAATAATATTTACAATATATAGATGATTTTTAGGGTAATGCATATATATATATATATATATATATATATATATGAACAGAGATTTTATCACATTCACTTTACACATTCATTGAAATGAACATAAACTAACACTAGGGGGAGTGAATATCCCATCCAGTGCTGCTTACAGAAATGACCACCTGTGAGCACAGAAAATTGGCTTATAAGCATTCATTCGCTCTAATTTGAATTATGTAAATCCAAAACTAATATATGCTAATGAGGTATCCATACATTGAGGAAAACACTTGTAAACATCTGATGACTGTTAACTGTTATCACACCATATATTGTTGTGATTTTATACTAACGTTCTAAACACTTTTTATTGAATTATGCAGCTTAATATGAAGTCATTCTAAACTGCTCATAAGTGTGTGTGTGACTTAAACTTCAAATTTAAGGTTGTTAAAATATTTTGCCACAAATTCCTTCAAATTAAAATAAACATTGATTATATATACTTGAAAAATGTAAAAGTACAACATTGTTATTATTGGAAACGATAAACGATATAATATTGTTGTTTTGAATTAGATAAACAACATTAACGTTAGTCTATATTAAAAAGGTATATATATATATGGATTATATAAGCAATATTTATTGTTTAACAAAGTATTGGAATAAAATTATGAAGGTAAATCAGTTGCGAAACTCGAGAGCTTGCAAATGTAAATGTGAGCACTTGTGATAATAATATTTGTATGTGTAGGTTGAAATGTACACTTACAGCTCTGATGTGAACAGCTGAAATCCTCGATTTGCACACACACACAACAATCCACACACTTGTGTTTTAAATTGGAAGTTGCAGATTAATAGTTGTGCATTTGTAAAATGTCATTCACAAATACAAAGTGACAGACACACCTGTGCAAGGCAAATTTGATTGCATCTTTGCTCTACAACCACAGGTCGGCACTCACAACCTCTCAGATTCGTCAGTACAACTACAAATCTCCCGCGCTCTGACTTTTGCTACACATCTCCCGCGATCTCTGTAGCAGAACCCATCTGTGCACTCGCAGATGCAGAGGCGTGAGCAGCGCTGGGCAGGGGAGGGGCGGGGCAGGTGTAAAGCTGTTTGATTGGCTGATGCCTGACCAATGAACAATGCCAGCAGCCAACAGGACTGAGGTGCAAAATAATAATTTCCCACGATTATTTCATTAGTTAGGGTTTATTTAAACTCTTTTCTGAAGAGATTCTTGTTAAAAATCATAAATTCTGTGGAAATGTACATACCAGTAAAAGAGCAGCAAAGCCAGTTTATTGGCTAGAGCCAGCCAATGAGAAGGGGCGTTTCTGTTTGTCAGCACACAGGGCAGCTCACGTTGTTGGAGGCCTCAGCTTAGCTAATAGTATTGAACATATAGATAATTATTAAAAATCATAACTTACCCTCTGATTGCTCGAGGCCTCCAACAACGTGAGCTGCCCTGTGTGCTGACAAACAGAAACGCCCCATCTCATTGGCTGGCTCTAGCCAATAAACTGGCTTTGCTGCTCTTTTACTGGTATGTACATTTCCGCAAAATTAATGATTTTTAACAAGAATCTCTTCAGAAAAGAGTTTAAATAAACCCTAAATAATGAAATAATCGTGGGAAATTATTATTTTGCACCTCAGTCCTGTTGGCTGCTGGCATTGTTCATTGGTCAGGCATCAGCCAATCAAACAGCTTTACACCTGCCCCGCCCCTCCCCTGCCCAGCGCTGCTCACGCCTCTGCATCTGCGAGTGCACAGATGGGTTCTGCTACAGAGATCGCGGGAGATGTGTTGCAAAAGTCAGAGCGCGGGAGATTTGTAGTTGTACTGACGAATCTGAGAGGTTGTGAGTGCCGACCTGTGGTTGTAGAGCAAAGATGCAATCAAATTTGCCTTGCACACGTGTGTCTGTCACTTTGTATTTGTGAATGACATTTTACAAATGCACAACTATTAATCTGCAACTTCCAATTTAAAACACAAGTGTGTGGATTGTTGTGTGTGTGTGCAAATCGAGGATTTCAGCTGTTCACATCAGAGCTGTAAGTGTACATTTCAACCTACACATACAAATATTATTATCACAAGTGCTCACATTTACATTTGCAAGCTCTCGAGTTTCGCAACTGATTTACCTTCATATAAAATCCTCGTAAAACGTCAACAGGCTCTTGCGCAAATGTGACGCAGTCGGCGCTTGACTCCTCCCCTTCAGATCATCTCAATTCAGTTTTCGCTGTGAGGGAGACAAATACGACTTCACCCTGAAAGCGGTTACGGCTCTACGTGCACTTTCTCCGGGATTGCCAAGGGATTTCAATGGTTGGCCCGTTCTTTGTAAGTATATATGATTTTATTTCGCCTTCTGCATTTAATAGGACTGAACGACGTTAAAATGTTTACTGGAGACGTTTGTTTGACCGTGTCTTGTATCTGTAAAAGCTCTCGCTTCAGCCGGTGAAGGAGCTCGCGAAGGTGGCAGCCATTTGCCCGCGTACGTTCGAAAGGAAACTCCATACTCGGTATTTTTAGTTGTATTAATTTGCGAGCGATTTTTGACTGGGTCAGTGTCGTTTTTCACTCTCGTTCCTGGGTTTATTATCTGTAAATGTGGGGTCTGGAGTTTTCCTCAGGCTGTCCGGGACTGCGTTACTAGCCGCTTGCTAGCGGTCTCATCACCAGACAGAAACCCTGTCAAGAAGTTATTCAGGCAGTTTAGTTCCCGCGACTGTTTGGATAATACATTTAATTAAAAGTTTAATTGTGTGTTTGAACACAAAACATGATGATCCCTTCGTCATTTTCTATCATATTACCGGTGTCTGAGGGTGTGAGATTGAATTGTTAGCCAGCGTGCTAATGTTAACGTTACTGTCAATTCAGTCAGATAAGACTTTATCGGCACCCCGAATATTCTTGATTTTAGTGGCCTTATGGTTAGGAAAAATACGGTACATTTTAGAGTCAGTCGTTTAGTGTACCACATCATTTGCTAAATAAGCCTTGCCAGTTCACGTGCGTGTGGTTGATTTCTTCATGTGATCCTATTTGCTTCTTTTTAACCGTGAATCTGACATATGGTAACCCTGTGAAGGAGGTCGACCTCGCGCCTTTGATCATTCCCGTAACCAACACATGGTTAAACTGTAAGCTGATGACCCAGCATGAGATCTAAACTGCGTAGTAAACTAACAGGTAAGCCGACAATATTTAAATCCCATGCTTCCCTAACAGGTAAAATGACGTATGAGGGAAGTATGACTAATAATAGGTTGATTATTAATGTCACGACATGATCCAAGGTTTTGTGTTCAGGTGTCGTGGGTAGTACTTGATGAGTCACCTGGCTTCACGCTTCACCTGTTCTCATCCTGGTCCTGTTCGATTCATAAAAAGAAAGTGTACAGCTCTTTTGCCTGTTATTGTCTTTGAGATAAGACAATCAGGTATCCCTGCCGAAATCAGATGGGTATTGTAACATTGCCAAGTGTGAACAAGTCAGGACATGTTTTTAGAACTTGAGGTGTCTGCGAATAAAAAGTAAGATATTTCACCTGACATGGCAGGGTTTTGTGCTGTTCTAGAGGGTAGCTTAGGCGTTTGAAGTCCTGAAACTGTGACTAGGTTGTCTTTTATTACTTTGACCTTCTCTTATCTACACTGAATTATAAAATGAATAGCTTTGTGTGGGCATGTTTATTGGAGAGGTAACTTACAGCCCTTTATATATATATGATCAAATATTTCTCTCACTATCAGTCTTGTTAAATATATGGGCATTTAATTGAACTGTGTCAGTATACTGTGGTTTTCTGTTGTCTACATTGATATGATTTCAAATATGAGCCAAATAACTTAATTAAACATAATAAAAAATACTTAAATCTATCATACTATTTATTTATTTATTTTTATTATAATATTAATAAAATAGCAGATCTGTAATAGTGCATACTGCATACATTAATGGTTTATCAGTATTTACACAGATTTAACTTTAGTGTCAACTTGTGGTACACAAAAGCCATCACTAAATGTCACGATAACCTGCTGGATAAGGCAGGCATTGATTCAGTTTTAGAAACTGAGTGAATGTCGCGGAATTACACGCATATTGGTTGAGATTGTAAATGTTTTAACTCAGAAGAGATACATAAAACATATTAAAATGGCAATTAAAATTGAGTTGGTTTTATTTTAAAGAAGTTTTTAATTTTAGTGAATTAAAAAGAGGTAAATGCAGTATCGGCATGGTGAAAATAGAGTAACTTTCAATTTTTCTTTAAAACAATTATGGCTTTATATAAATATTTTTAAAGATCATGTTTTTTCTTTTAAAACACTTTGAGTGTCGTATGCAGATTTTTGTATACACTGTAAACAGCTTTTTACTTCATTTTTATTTATTATTATTATCATCATTGCAGGGTTTTTCCTTCCTCAAAATGAGGCGTAAGTTGTGTCCTGCTTATGATTTTTCTTTTTCCTGAAACGAACACATTTTTCAATTTTTAATCTTATCAAGTTAAAGCCTTGTCTTATTTGAAAAGGCTAACATGAAATGCATTTAAATACATGACCTGTGCTTGAGCATCACACTTGGGGTCTTTCTCTAGCCATGACTGCCTGCCTGATTTTTGTCAAAAGGTGGAGGTGGTACAATATTTAATGAAGGTGGCCACCTTGTAATACACTATGCAAGGACAACTCTGGTTATTATTATTGTTTATGCTGCAGTGACTAATGATTCAATCTTATGATTTTTTAAAATAATATTTTTTTCAATCTTATGATTTTTTTAAATAATATTTTTTTTTCATAATTGATTCCCATAAGTGTGAAAAATCAATGAGAAAAATGTTAAACATTAATTTTAAAATGATAAGCATATAGGGGTTGTCGAATAATCTGGATTTCATTACCAATCAGTACTGAAATTATAAAAAATGTCAATTTCCTGCTAACATTTGAGTGCTGTGAAGCACATTCTTAAACAAGGCTGTGCGATTTGAGTAGTCAAGCTTCAGCTCAATAATCTATAATGTATTGCAGCTTCTTGTGTTAGTTAAAAAAAGGAATTGAAAAGATATCAACTTATATTAGCAAACAACTCTGAATTGTATTTTGCTTGCTACTAGACTGAGTGTCACTGGCAATACTTTGTTGACTTTTTAGCAAGACGCTCCTCATGTCGCTGCCTTTGGTGCTTTTATTAAATGCTGGTTGTTGTATTTCCTTGTGCTGTGGCAACAATTCTGTGACAGCTCTTACAAATTACCTGGTTTTGTTTGTTAGCTAATCGATTGCGATTCTATTTCAATAAATTGCACAGCCCTAGTTCACGTGCTCAACAGAAATGACTGTGATTGGTCATGAAGGTCACCAAGCTCATCGATATTTATTGATTGTAAACACAGATACAGGGACACTTGAGCATTTCAAAGTCACATCAATCAACTGGTTTGTCTATAAGCTCACATACGAGCTATCCAGAATCACGGTTTGGAATCCTCCAGTGTTCCTGTATCTGTGGTTACACTCAGTAAACAGCGGTGAGTTTGGTAAACTGATGACCTTCATGGCCAATCGCAGTCATTTCTGTTGAGCATGTAAATACAATTGCAAATAGGCGCTCAAATGTTCGTGGCTAAAAGATGAAATTTCAGTACCAAATAGTATCGAATTCCAGTATCGTGTGTGTGTGTGTGTGTGTGTGTGTGTGTGTGTGTGTGTGTATATATATATATATATATATATATATATATATATATATATATATATATATATATATATATATATATATATATATATATATTTTTTTAATTACTTTATTTATTTATTTATTGTTTTTTGACACTTGTATAACCTTACAGATCATAAAAAAAATTGTAGACATGTAAAAAGATTATATGACAATTCCAAAATGATAGACCCCAATGCTTTTTCGTGGGTAAAATGGTATTTAGGTACCCTTCATTACGCCATCAGCATGGTACTGTATTTCTCCAGACCTGCCAAAACTACTTTTGTCAAGTCTTCCAGAACTTTTCTTGTGCAAAGACAGTCTCATGATAACCTGAAAACCTTTCAAAATGTCTTTTTGTTTTTGTCCTGTTTAGACAATAGTTATGTCTTGTTTGACATTTTGGATGAACAGAGCTGTCAGTAGCCACTCTCACAGAGCAGCATGTTAAATGTCACCGGTAGCAGTACTTCACAGCTTGTTAACCAACATGGATCGAGTTGTGCTTCACAGCAGGCTCTCTTAAAAACCATCTACACAACTGGCAACAGCATGACTCCCATTCCTCCCATGTCTTTTCAGCTTTCTGCTTAAATATTGAAGGAGTTGTTGTACCCTTTGAGCAGGCATGCAAGCCCAGCATGAGCGCTGCTAGCCCTTGATGAATGAGCGTGCTGCTCACCACAGTCTCATCGTGACCCGACAGACATCTGCTGCCTCTGCATGGCTTCCATTCAAGCTGCATGATGTGGCCTTTGAGAAGGCAATCAATCCTCAAGATGTCTGTGTTGAATAACATGAACTGTCTGCTTCGTCGTTTGAGTCATTCTATGAGCTTTACAGTCACTGTGCTCTAAGCGGCAGCTTGACAGGAAGTGGGCAGGTTTGTGGCAGCATTTACAATAGTCCCCACCCTCTTTAGCGGAGTTTCCACAGAGATACTAGTTGTCTCTTCTCAGCATTTCTACAACCCAATAAAATGGAGCTCGCTGGTGGGGTTGTTAGGTTTATTTTACACATCAATTTCATCAGCCATTGTTGATGACTTAAGTTGCACAAGCTGATGCTTTTTTTTTTTAAAGACGTTTTGCATGGCTAGCTTTTAAAGAAATATTTAGTTCTAGAGGATACAAAGAAAAAAAAATTTAGTCTTCATTTTAATGAGCAAGGTTTAGGCATCAAATCAAATTACAAAACTATTCAGAAGCACTTAAATGGTGCTGTGTGATGATTTGTGCCTAAATTAGTCATTTCGGTGCATTTTGAATTTGAATACAGACGATTTGCAAGGTGCATTTGGGCTTGTAATTCTTTAGTTTTGTCCAAAGCATCACTTCTGTCTTTTGGACATCTGACTAGTAAGATAAATAGAGCAGGTGCATGAAATGTATAGCCCATGTTATTGAATTCATTCCCTTTTTTTTTAAAATTGGTTCTTGTTTTTGTGGCGCATTGTGGCTATGGCAAAGCACAACACAAGAATGATGATGGCCTCTGGCTCTACCTTATTGCCTTGTCTGTAGAGTGAGATTAGCACTGCACTGAGCCCTTGGGTTTTGGCAGCTGATTTCTCTCTTTCCAGCACGTTTTTGTACCACATGCTTTTTTTGGACCCATGACTTGTCCATAGCACACAATAATTAAAATTAGTATTATTATTTTGGTCAAAGTATTGAAATAATTTTTAGTTGCTTAACATGCTTAAACTTCTGAAAATTCTCTTGTTCTCTTGGTAGAATTATTAGTGATAGAGCTGAGCTGAAGAAGTTACATGGGCATGCAGGGCTCAACAATAAGGACTGCCCGATGGACCGGGGCCAGCGTGTAAGATGCTCGGGACAGTAGACAGGATTGTTACTGGCCCGATTGGTTTAAAGTTAAATTTGCCTGTGACTACTTGTCCATGTTTTGTACAGTTTGACGTCAGTTTGGCAGGCAAGCCATATTTTTTTTTTTTTGCAATAAAATGCCCGCACATTTTGCTGCTTTTGCAAAACACTTTGAATCTTGCTCATTGTACATTTATTAACATTTTTTAAATATTAAAATTCTAGATTTACAAACATTTTGACACATTTTTCTGTATTTTTATTTGTGGCTAAGAAATAGCTATTAACATTTTTTTGGTAGGGACAGTGAAAATATTGGCAGGGCAAGTAAAAAAGTGAACCACTGGTCCAATCGGGCCAGTAGAAAAAATACTTGGCGTTGAACCCTGGCATGATTTAAAAAAAAAAAAAGTCAATAAGTTATAAACGTGTAGATCTCATGAAGCCAAGCAACTTAAAACATTATTGCCAATTAGACATTGTCAAGTGTTTGACTTAAGTGGGGAGTTTAATTTTACCTACAAATTGCCGGAATAAAATCTATCCAGAATACAAAGTATCTAGCAAACAAATTTGTGTTTAGTAGACGTCTAATAAACATCTAAACGTAGACAGCTTGGCTAAAGCAAGGTTAAACTTGGGCTGTGAAAATCTAATAGAATTCTAATAGAATAGATATCTAAGAATAGCTCAAAACTATCAAATAAACAGATTAAACAGACTGTTTATTCATTCATTTCTGTTTACTTGATGACTAGTCTAGTTTTGGCCTATTCCTAGACGTCAATTAGGTTTTCACTCACACTGAATTTAGCCTTGTTTTAGCCAAGAAGACTGGTTAGACATCTATTAGAGCTCTTTAAAAAAAAAATGCTTGCTGGGTAGATGTATATTATTAGTGCAAAAACATTTTAATCACTTAATTTTTGGGGAGAAAAAAGTGCAGGTGACTTCAGTTCATCATAGACCCAGCACTCTGATGTGTGATGGATTTTAGTATCAATAAAGAATGCAGACAGTTTGGCATTATCATGATGCATGGACACTGTTTACAACAGAATCCTGTTACTTGCGACTTGTGTTCTACAAACACACACTGAATGAAAGTGAAAGTGTTGCAGATGAATGAAGCCTTGTGTACTGCTATGTTTCACCGCTAGTTCTCTGTGGCTCTAAACTAAAATAGTTTCTTATGTCATTTCCAGAAATCATTTTATTTACACATTTTTGCTCTAAATACTTTGTTAAAAGGGCATAGACAATTCAAGTAAATGTATTACTCTTTTTAGAATTTGTAGAAATGTATTGCTCTTTTTAAAGAACAGTTTGTTCTTTATAGTTGCTCATTGTAATTTTCTGTTTCAGTGTTTTGTTCAGAGCTTGTTCATGCTGAATTTAACTTTAATAAAGTAAATATTTTTTAAGATTACACTACTGCCATACAATTATTGTAATCAAACAAAGCATAGAAACTCTAAATTCTTGTTAAAATGTAAAGTTGGATATATGTATTTGCACAGCGAGAGAAATGGGGACAAATGTAGGTCAAGAATCTTTGGTTTAGTTTTGGAATCGAATCAGTACTCCCAGAATGGGCTATATGCACAGGGACTTTTAATTATTTATCAATTAATTCAGTAAGCCAGCTCAAGCAATTCTGTCATGCCATTACAAAATTGCTGTGTTTAAGATCAGGTTTCATTAAAAAATCAATAATCTCCACTGCCTGAGATACAAAATATAAATTAGCTAAGTTAGGTTGCAACTTTGTTGCATAAAAATAATAGGCTAAATAACAAAACTGGATTCAATTAACAAACAATTTAAATAAAACGATTTTTAAAAAATGAAACAACTGAAAAAGAAAAAGAAAGAACTCTTAAACCAGCTCAAATGTTCTCTAATAAAATGTGTTGCGGTAATTTAATAAACAATCGTTGGTCATTTGAGACTCCTTTATAACAGCACTCCCGCAAGATTCTCTCTTGCTTTCACAAGTCTTTTTCAAGTTATTTATCTTTTATATCCGTTATTAATAGCCTAAAGTTTTAAGGTGGCCTATGGCCTATTTTTTTCAGTGCATGCAATGACTGTTCCTTCAAATACACAAAATATACTTGTCTGTCTTGTGCTTAATTCGATGGAATGATAAACACGGACGTGCGCGTTTTTAAAAAAATAATAATTTTTTTAGAAATATGTTAGGCCTATATTTATGTTAGGCTATTAAAATAGGCTATGTTTGATTTATTTATTTAAACTAGCTTATTAAATTTCAACCTGGGATTTACCAGATGTTTTGGCTTTAACAAATTATTGAACAGATTATTAATAACTTCTCAAAGAACATTTTCCTGAGCTCAGTGAAAAGTTTTGTGTGTAGGTCAAATTCGCTATTTAATATTAGAGCAATAGGCTATTGCCGACTCGCCGCAACCATGTCTAGAATGAAACGATACTAAGAGCAACAGTGTGTTAGATCTTAGCAAATTCAAATGTGACACTGTTGATTACTTTTGTGATGATTAGACCTGAAGCCACACCGCGCTCCACCGAACAAAAACGTGGAAAACTTTATCGCATAGGAACTGTCACGTGCGGGCGGCGAGTCCTCTGCCTTTAGTCTTAAAGGACCTAATGCATCCTTGTTTCTTCCGTGTATAGATAAATATCATTTCATTTGCTTTTATCTATGTATATTATATCCATTTTGCTGCAGTCCCGCGGGCCATGGATGACGGCATGAACCCAAAGTCACAATGAAATCCTGTCCCACGCCGCACTGCTGCATCGAGTCTTGTTTGAAATCATTTCGTCTCAGCACCTATTTAGCTGTAAGGGCGCAGTGATTTGCATTTTTTTGAATTATTATTATCCAAGATCAAATATAATGCAAATGCAGTAGGTTATTAAATACGTTTAAAAAAAATCAGCCGAAAGGTTATTAAATGTTTAAATATGGTAAAATATAATAAAAAATATTATATTTAAATAAACATAGCACTGCCATGCCATACCATGTGATAGTATTGTGTATTGGCGATCTCAGAGGGGGACGATATGGGGATCTGAAAATTTCGTATATTGCCCAACACTAATTGAAAGTGTTATATCATGTCCTGCGTCTAACAGTCAAAGTACAGTGGCTAAATAATAAAAATAATTCAGTACAATTGATCATTGTTAGTCACAAATGATACAAACTCTTATACCTGAATGCTTTTAAAATCATTACACAATTACAGATGTTGAAAACAAATGAAAATGTAAAATTTTTAATGCAAACTCAACATTGCATATCCTGCGATGTGACTATTGCGAATGATCACATTGACATCAATGCTGAAACAATATATTGTGCAGCCCTGTTATTGATGCTGTAAAAGGAACCATATGACATTTTAAATAGTTCAAAGCATTCACCGAAAGCTTACCAATGGCTGAAAAACACTTTCTGTGCATATAACACATTGGAATTGGATCAGATTAGTATTGTCTGACAAAGCTTGATGACTTCGTTCAAAATAAAGCACTTTTTGTCTTCAGAGGAACCATTTATCAGACATTGCTCAGTAGTCAAGACTAGCCATGATAAAAGACATTTCTGTGTAAAGGGAGTCTCCTTTTTGTTGGTATGGGTGTGTTGAATGTCATCACTGTCATAATATCAAATGGTGTTTAAATGCAAGGTTGTTGTACATGGTAAGTGAGTGAAAGTTAGCTCTTCTCCAGCGGTCCTCTGAGATACTGCTGAGGAATGCAGACAGACGGGCCTCAAGAATGTGTGTGGCATTCAGTGTGTACCTCAGGTGTATTTATAGGCCGCTACATGTGCTTTCCACAGATTTTTATTTCTGGATTTTATGAGATCAAGCATGCCTCATTCTGAATTAGTAGTGCTGTTTAAACTGCTAAATAGCTACTTGAAGCTGATGAACTCTATGGTCCATTGGTTACTTCATGTCCTTTGTCTTTTGTTGCTTTCTGCATGATGTGGTTCAGACATGTTAATTAGGTCAAAAGGGCTACTCTTAAGTTGTTTCTCAGCAACTTAAAACACCCACAGAGATGGGACATTTGTCATTACACTGTGTTATCCTGTTTCAAGAAGAGCCCATATTTCCTTTGCTTTTCTGAGAATGGCAGCAGTGGCCTCTTTAATGTTTATTAATACCCAGAATTCACACTCCTGAGTGGCTCCACTATGGCATGCTGAAGGTGCGAAGTTCATCCTCTAGTCTACGTGTTCGGATTTCCTGTCTAACATGACTGAATCACACTCTGATGACATTAGGTGTAAAATCCTGTTAGATATTTACTTGAGGGGCCTTTTATTGTTTAGAGGAAAAGAGTAATCTTTCAACCCAGATCTCTGGACGTATGTAGAGCTCAGTTATATAGCTTTAATGACAGCTTTAATTTGATCATTTTTTTATGCATTATCATGAACAATTTTGTCTTTATATTACATTAAATATATCACTTTTAATTAACATTATTCTTTTTTGTGTGTTGTACTTCAAACCTAGCCCATCTTCTCCATTGTTTCTGCTTCCATCCAATCAACAGTCGATAAACTAAAAGTAATTTAAGAACATTTCCATTTAGAGTCTCTTTTTTTGCCAATAAATTTCATCAAAATGAATCAAGGGTGTGTTTTTTTTTTTTTTTTTTTTTTTTTTTTTTCCCACAACAACCATTGTCAGTGTTTCCTCTAGGACTTTTTTCCAGCTGTGGTGACAGGCCTTTTACACAGATCTTCCAACTACCTATGGCTTTATTTCAATGACAAATGTCATGAGCGCAGAATTTGAGGTCACATTCATGTGATATGAGCATGCAAAACTTTTTGCTTGAGCGCCGATTTCCTCATTCGTGCACAACTTCTTGCACGCCCTCAAATATATGTTGCTCAATTGCAGATTTTCTTGTGCGCTCTCAAATAGACGTTGCTGCAGTGCGATTTAGTGCGTTTATGTAATGAGTATGTCTCCAACATTTATTAGATTTACTAGGAATATTTATGGATGTCTTCAATAGACCTCCAGAGCGGCATTAATAATCCTGAAGTAACGTGAAACGGCCATAAACTTCAGCAAGATAAAGTCATTGTATGCAGAACTATAGATCGTTGTGCATAAATAAAGTGTAATTATGGAAACTTTTCATTATAACTAAAAGCTACGTCAGTTAGTTAGTAAGTCAGTCAGTCAATCAGTAAGTCAGTCAGCATGTAACTTTAGGGTTAAACAAATAATGTACAGCACTTCTATGATTACAGATAAGTTTGTATTGTTATAATTCACTTACATTTTAATATGTTTTGGTGCGATTACAGCATGCTATTAAGAAAAAACAACTGACGGTTTTGAATGAGAAGCCGTAATATAGCTGTGGCGGGAATTAATTTTGGTGTGGCACCCTGTCAAGGAAGAATGAATGTAGCGGAAACAATGGTTGTTGTGCTGAAGTCACAACCTAACAAGATACAATGGTTATTATAAAATGTATTTAGTATTTAATAGGTGTTTTTTTATTTGGACCTTGTGATAAAGTCACAGTAACTGACCGCTAGGAAAGCAGCACTGGCAGTTACAAACACACACTAACTATTAATTAATTATCTTTTTTGTGATTACCCAATCTGACTTAATTGTTTTAGATAACTACAATAATAACTGCAGTTTTAATTTCAGTTTGCTATCCAAAATGAAGAACATAAGATTAATAGTTTGCATTGATGTCTATTTTAGATGTAAATGTTAACAGATTTAAATTACATTAGATTAGGTCAAATTTGTTATAATACAGTTTGCATTTAGTTTGCCATCCAATAAGGAAATAATAATATAAGGTGCCATTATGGTTGGTATGTTTCCGGTGCCTTGAACAAAGACGTGCACCAATGCTATTTCTGCCAAGGGCAATATTATTTTGAATAATAAATGCATTGCTTCCATTATCAGTTCAACATTCCATTTACTACTTGTTAAACTGTGTAAATCTCTTAATTATAGTGCCAGCGATACAGTTACACCTGCCCAGCCAAACCTCTTTTTCTGATCTCATGAGAGTGTCAACAGACCCACCTTTACATCTGAAATGACCTGGAATGCAGCAAACACAGCTGTGAATCTCAGCGGCATTTTATTTCAGAAAATTATTGTTGCTAATTGCCATCATCACTAAAGGAATGTATATCTCTTTCTCAGGTCTGTGGTTTTGGTGGTCCAACTTGATCCAACTTGCATTTTCTCATACACTCCATACCATTTTAATTAAAGCCTCTTGGCAGCCATTATTATAGGATTGCTTGTGGTATGGCCTGTGAAAACCTGCATTGGTGCATATGAACCTTTTTGAAGCTGGTGTAAAGTTTACTACTTGTGGTATTCGCTTTATGGCCTCAAATCATCCCTGTACTGTTCTGGAGGGATTTGAACTTATCTCTTATCTAGATGAAGCAATCAGTCATTTGCTCATGTGTATTATCGAGTTGCCGCTGCACTTTCTTAGCACATGGCTTCCACCAACGCAGTGCAGAGCGGTCATGCCACAAGTCAGGCAAATTGTTTTGAGCAGGTGCATCCTCACGTTTTGCTCCATCACTGCTCGTGGTCTTCTGCATACTTATCGGATCAAATTCAATAGGAAGTGTGTATCTGCGGAAGTTCTAGTCACAGTGAGACAACAAGTGATGCTTGTGCACTTTTGTGGTTAAATAGCGGCAACACTTATTCTTGTTGACATTACAGATGATCATGGTGCTGTTCACTTTAGTAGTAAGAAGACTGAAGAGGCAAATCTCCAAGGAATCTCTCTCTATCACCTGAGGGACATTTTGCTTATACTTGCATTAATCTGTTCTGCATTTTTGGGGTGGGAATAGTATGCGTCAATGCTGTCGGAGATGTTTTCTGTGAATTGTCAATGCATGGGTGGATGTTTGCTCTCAGCAGGGTGGAGTACATATGTGTGTGCCAGTTATGTTAACACTATATTAACGGAGATGCTTGCATTTGAAAAAGAGAGTGCGGTGAAGGAAAGAACAAGTCTGAAAAAAGTGATTTCTTTTGTATTGTCTGTGGTTTTGTTTTAGACTTCCTCATGTATTACAGGAAATCTTACATGAATAACCAAGCATTGGTTTGATTAAACGTACAGTAAACAGTACTATTGTGAAATAATATTACGATTTAAAATCCGTTTTATTCCAGTTTTTATTTTTGATGCTTAGTTTTCAGCATCATCAATCCAGGATGATAACCAGTTACAAGGTTTACAGTGGTTTAGAAAAATGAAGATTTTAATATCGTGTTCTGTTATATCATTCCAAGGTATCTTTAAAGTTTTTAAAATATATTTATGTGTTGTAAAGAAATCTATTTTTGAAACTAATGAATAGAGCGGGAGTCGATTTATTTTAACTATTTACAGCGATGCTTCGATCAGGATTTTTGGAGCTGATACCGAGTGCTGATTTCTCGTCATGGTGATCAGCCGAAACAGCGTTCCAATTCTGATGCTTCAAGCTTTATGTAACTTTAATATTTCATAAAGCACATTTTCCTTCCAAGTATGATACTTAAGTGGAGATCTCTCCTTTCCTAAAAGAATAAATGATGTTGCATATAATACTTTAAACGCGTCTCTTATAACCAGTTAGTGTCATGGACACGTCGTGGTCAGAAGAAACTTTAAGGAAAATAAAAGATAATACAGATTTAAAATAGGGTAAGAAATGACTCACAATCCAATTTGGAGACATTGCAAATGATGAAAGAATAACTCTGAGTAGAATAGGTTTGGAGTGCATATTTGATGTGTAAGAAGTTGCATTTTCCTTTGCTTGTAAACCCATAAACTTTCACTCAAGTGATCGGCTAGATAAGCACGTATCGATCGAGTCATAAAATGTGATTATCGGCTGATACCAATCTCCGGCCTGGCTATTTAGCCTGACATGTTTACTGTTCCAAAATATCATTAATGTATCCTAAAATAAAATAAATTGTGTTCAATTGAGGCAAGTTTTTTTGTGTTTGATTGTTTTTTGTTCTACCCAGACATTAAAAAAAAAACATTTTACCATGACAGATTTTTTTTTTTTTTTTTAATCCAAGGTTATCATACTGTCAAACTTATACCAGCCCATGCCTACTCCAGTAATTAGTGTCACATGATCTTTCAAAAACATTCTTGTATTTTGATTTGCCACTAAAGAAACTTCTCTTTTTATTAATGAAGTTGGAGTACCTCGTAGAGCTGCACAATATATCGTTTCAGCATCGAAATCACAATAGACATTGCGAGCATACGCAATATTGAGTTTGTATTATAATTCATCATTTTTGTATGTGTTTTTGATTCCTTTGAAAAGCATTCAGGCATAACAAATTGTATAATTGTATAATTTTATTGAATTATTTTTGTTTTTTATCAGTCAGTTACTGTACTTGAATACCGTTAGACTCTGGAAATGAGAAATCCTTTTATTTCAATTGTATTTTTTTCTTGATTATATTTATAGATTGTTATGCATGAAAATGCTCAAAACTCATGCAAGTACAGAAATGCACTGCAAATAGCACAGACCATATAAAAAATGCTTCATTCAGAAGAACGAATACATATGAAAGTATTTATTTCCTACTGCATAAATCTGTTAATGGTGGTTTGTGTATATTTTAGGATTATTTGTTTCAATTAAGGATGAACACTGTCATTTGAACATCGATATTGCAATGTGTGTATCTGTAATAGTCACATCACAGGTTTTTATGTTTAATTAAAGCTTAAAGGATTTTTTATATTTATGCAAAGATGGCTATGTTATTTTACATTTTATTGTTCAATTTCTGTGCTTGAATACTGTTATACTGCCCAGAAAACCATAAAGGACTGTTTATTTTTTTATGCTTGTAATTAATTATAATTTATGCTGATGCATCGCAAAGAAAAAGATCCCAGTCGATTTAAAATAAGAAAATTTTTCCAAATAGAGCTATTCAAATAATTTAGTGAAATTTATATTCATATCGTAAATCATATTGCGGCAAAACAACATATCACAATTCACAATTGGATTTTTCCATTACTGTGCCACTCTTGTTCCAATAAGTCTATTAGAGTACTGTAGTACTTTTAAATGTTTCAGGATTTTTATTTCCGACTTGTTAAAATATATAAAGTAATGTTGACTTGTTTGACATGCTTGAAGGCTGCAAGCCTTGCTCTCACTTTGTAATGCAGAACTAGTGGGATTATAGGCAGAAGTTTGAGCAGGGCATAGCATAGCTCTTATCTTTGGTTCTTTCTGGATCGTTCTCTCTGTCCCTCAGCCCAAGGCCCGTGATCTCAGAGCCATTTCCTAAAAGCTCTGAAGGAGAAAGGAAGGCCTTGCATCTGACCCTGATACAGGTCAAACTTAAGGTCAGATGCAGTGTTATGAAGGTGTTACCATGTTTTCACTTTTGTCTTTTTTTGTCAAATGACATTTGTTGCTAATTGAGATAGTTACAGTCAGTTAGATGCTTTAATTTTGACCTAATTCTTTGTGTTCTGACATTGGCTGTATAATGTGCATTCATACGTTGACATTTTGGCTCGTATTTAGAGCAGGTCTCTGTCTGGATTTATGATGGATGATAAAGACAGGCGCAGTATCCCCGCTGGATTTGTTACTCAAATCAAAGGGATCTGAGGAGGATCAGTGCTTCGCTGTTGGCATATTAGCTATTCAAAAGCCCTGTAATCCGTTTTACTTGCCAAGGAGCATCCCAATGATGTTTGCAGGTGTTCTTATATGTTTAGCATGTTCTTATATGATGTGTTTAAATGTTTTTGATCCCCCATTTTTGAATGCCACTTAAGTTATATGTACATATTTACACTATTGAATCCATCGTGGTTTTGTTTAAGTCACAACATTAGTCACAGTTTCCCACAACTGATCAATTCCTCCTAACAGTGGTGCTTAATCCCTGACATAATTAATGTGAAGACCCATGGCTCTGCTCTTGCAGTTTGAGATTTGCTCAGTCATGCAACGTAAAACTGTCCGTCCCACTTTTCTATCACCTGTTTGGGCTGCTGTGTTCCCAGATAGCATGCTCATTATCACTATGTACACTGTACTCCTAGATTAGGAGCAGCCGTATGGCCTTTCAAACTTTCCCAGCTGCGTTGGGTCGAGGGAAAGAGGGATCCGATGGAAGAAGGCAAATGGAGAGAAAGACAGACAGAGCTCTGTACCCAGTGACCTCTCCTCTAGATAACAAGCAGCAGCATTTCACAAAACAGTGGGCAACATGAAACTGTCATTTCTGAGAATTCTTCCTTTTTTTCCAGTAGTCTGTTCATGCAGAGGGCAGCTGATGTGTGTGAGTGTTTGTATAAGCAGCAGGGGAACTGAGCAGGGTGAATGTGTGACACAGCAGAGGCTTCACACTGGCTTGCCTCTGGTGTTAAAGAGAAACCGAATGAATGTCTTACCGGACTGTTCCAGTTCTGCCTAGTTTATATGTGTGACCTCTAAATGCTAGATGTGTCTCGTGAGAAGATTGCGAGCATTGTGTTAGTGCAGAGTGTCGACTAGGTGATCTTTAAAGCAGAAAGCTTCTCTAATGCTCTTAAACTAAAACTTGCCTTTTTTCCAACCTGCCCATCTGCCTCTTTTTTCTGTTTCACTATGTTACTTTGCTCTCATTTCTTCCCCATATGTTCTGGTAGTAGCAATTACAGGAGCGGCTTGCAAATGCGGTTGTGGGATTTGCATGAGTTCCTGGTAGAAGCAGAGCAGAAGGAAGTAGGGTTATGATAGGAACACCATTTCACACAGCTGTATCTCAGACTGCTTCTTATAAAGTGTTTTTTTTTTACTGCCGATATTTATTTTTGGCATTTGCATGCATTTTGTGGTGGTGGTGAGAAATGCATGCAACCTTGCTGTATTTATAGTGTAAACATGAATGCGTCCCTGATAACAAATCTGCCCACCTATGAATCAACACTAAAACAAGGGTTTGTAATTTTCTAAAAGTAAAACATTGTAAAATAAAATAAGTGTATATTTTATAAGCAACTTTTTTTTCTTTCACTGAAACTTTAGGGTCAGTACTCAATACTTTATGAACTGTTTTATGAGCGTGCACTATGTTAGGTCAGTTGGCTGTTTTAAATCATTCAACTGCATCCGCATTCATGCCATGAAGGAATGATATCTATTGATTCATCGACTACCTCCTAGAGGTGGATAAAAGTTGATGACAATTATATTAAGTGTTTCTGCTTGTAACCAAATTCCAACCTTAAAGAGCCATAATTTTATATATATTATATTTTTGTTATTTTGTGACATATTTTTGTTGTGTGTTGGCAGACCAAAGTAATCCACCCACATGGGTCTAAACGCAAACTGTGTTCTTATCGTGGGAAAATGGAAACAAAACCTTCATTGCAGCACATTTCTAAATGCATAACTGACAACCCATGTCTCAGAACAATTCTTCTACTACTTATGGTTGGCAACACAACTCGCTGTCTCAAACCCGGAAGTATCATTGGCAGTTACATAGGAATGTTGTTTAGCTGGCTATAAATCTTATCAGCGAAGATAAAGTGACACAAATTTATAATTTCTCCGCCTTCCAGGTGACCCTAAGGTCCGTTCTGAATGAATGGTGAAAATAAAAAGGGAGATCGGAGCTCATTTTCAGCTAAGTGAAGGGAAATGGCACTAGTTAGCTAATGTTTTCTTTCCCAAACACACGTTTTAGATGCCTTTTATCAAACTCGAGTTAATGAACTGATTTTTTCACTATATTAGACTTGTCACGATACTGAATTAAAAGAAAAGAAAATTTCACGCTAACATTTAAGGCACTGTTGATAGCTTTCTTAAAACAGCTGATTTGCCATTGTGGTCACGTTTTCAACAGAAATGATTGTGATTGGCCGAGAAGGTCATCAGTTCACCCACCGCTGTTTACTGCCCTGCTGAAAAATCCAGCTTAAACCAGCCTAGGCTGGTTGGCTGGTCTTAGCTGGTCGTTCAGACTGGTTTTAGAGGGGTTTTGGCCACTTCCAGGCTGGTTTCCAGCCATTTCCAACCTGGTCTTAGCTGGTCAGGCTGGAAGATGACCAGCTAAAACCAGCTTGACCAGCCTAGCCAAGCTGGGAGTCCAGCCAAAACCAGCTATATCCAGCTTAATCCAGGCTGGTCAAGCTGGTTGTAGCTGGATTTGGCTGGTAATTTTCCAGCATGACCAGCTAAGACCAGGCTGGAAATGGCTGGAAACCAGCCTGGAAATGGCCAAAACCCCACTAAAACCAGGCTGGTCAACCAGCTAAAACCAGCCAACCAGCCTAGGCTGGTTTAAGCTGGATTTTTCAGCAGGGTGAGCAAAAACACGGACGAGCCGAACGATCTGCTTGATGACTCGACTGATCTTGACGGCTGCTTCACGCTCCAGTCTGTGTATCTGTTTGCACTGGGTGAAGAGCGGTAAACTGAGCGCAAACCAAACACAGATACACGGAGACTGAAGTGCGAAGCCGTGAAGATCAGTCGAGTCATCCGCGCACAACAGCGCTTCCCTGTTAGCGGGAAATGGCCGGGTTTAAAAGATCAGTACCAGGACAACACTATTACAGACAACACGAGGGTGTGCTGCAGAGGACTGCTGTGTTTTATCACTCACGGGGTTACATAAGCTGAAGCAGGAAAGCGTCCCCACGGTATTTTAACTAGTGCCATGAGCTGAAGCCTAGGAGGACACTTAAGCATATCACTGAAATTGTGATCTTGTTTGATGCTAATTTGCTTTTAATTGTTTAAAATAAACTTACTGAATGATATTGAAGTAATGCTTACACCATTTCTGCATTTTGAAATCTCGACAACGGCCGGAGGTTTGTAGTACACAGCATGTTACTGCAATGTTTACAGTGCTGGTCCTATACTTCCGGGTTTCTTCCCACCGCAGCCTCGCTTTGATTCTTTAAAATAGCGGCCGCGTGAAATCGGCGTATATCATGCATATTAATCAAGTTGCATCCCGTTAATAAGAGAGCACACTGATTGGTTCAAACCAAGTCTTTTCTCATGAATTAATGCTGAAAACCTTTTAATATCAGGTGTAAATGAGGCTTTAAAATGATAGCTGCTTGTCCTTTGTGTTGATGTGCTTTCTAGTTTAGTTCGGTTCTCTCCTGTAAGCTGTTGGTTTACCATATAGCCCCTGAAGACTGCTTAAAAAAAGCACTTGTGATGTTCTAGTGTGGAGCAAGCTTTTAGCCCTGCTCCTCTTTTGATAAGATAATCACATTCCTAGTCTTGCTGCTTTTTCTCTTATGAAGAGGCCACTCTCTTCTCTTTTTGTTGCCGTCTATTTAGCCTCATCTGTTGGATCTAGCATCCGAGACTGCCTCTTTCCTTCTGAGAATTGCAACTTGTTGACAGTCCAAGTCTTCTGATGTTCCTTTTTTTAAATCGTGTCTGTCTCAACATGTCCAAGTCTGGCATCCTGAAGACTTTCATTGTGCGTTCTTTTTTTTTCTTCTTAATGCGGTTATTCAATCTGTTACAGAACAGTGAGCCAAGATGACTTGGTTACTTTGAAGGGTGTCCTTTTTAGTGTGGATGGGGTTGGCGAGTCTACGAGAGAAGCGTGGGACTGTAAAACAGTCGATGCTGTTTGAAGCGTAGCCTCACTTTAATCCTTGACTACTTGAGTTTTTGAAATTCAGCAACAAGCCCAGCCTGTAAAAAGGCACAAAGAGACAATACATGTCAGCCTTTCTCTTTTGATTTCTACTCTTGGTTTTTTACCTCCCCTGGGCACTGCTTTTGATTAGAGAGTCGCTTCATTTAAGAGGCAAACGTGGCATTTGCATGACACAGGACATTGCGCTCTGTGCCACATCAGAAAGTAGGTGTCTTGATGTCCTAGACGTGCTGTTATCATACACCCCTGCTTCCAATTGCTTTTCTCAATGAGACGAGTCATGGGCTTACGCAGCAGCCAGAATGAATCATCAGTTAGAGCAGAGCAAGATTACTTTTTAGATGTTCATAAGATTTGAAAGGATGTCAAAATGACTGTTGAGTTGATTTGTCTTGTTCTGCACTCACTGTACCTTCTTGTTCCCTCTCTCCAGTGTTTCCGTGTTGATTCGGATCACACATATATGGCGTTTGTGACCGTCTGCAGAGAGTTCTGCCAGGCTCAGCACCTCACCTTTGCGGACAAGTGAATCGATAGCTGCCCGTGGGACTACGCCACCCAGAAGCCTCCCTGACAGCCAGCACACTGGGCCCGTCTGTCTCTTCTATACCCTTTTGGGATCCCGTGTAGTCCTCGAGCATCCCTGTCTCATTCCTTCCTACAGATTTTTCTCCCTGTAGCCAATCAGAAACTCTTCTCCTGAATGGGGTAATCTCAATTGTCTCAATTGGATGACTGAAGGATAGTCTCCCATTTTTCTTTCAGTTTCTCATCCCTTTTGTTCTACTTTTTTTAACATTGTGGACTAGATCACCCTCTTTTTTACGTTTTGTTTGTACTTCTAGTATTCCAGTGTCCACCCATCATTTTTTAAATACATCTTTTGTTCTGTATTTATTTTTTCATACTGCTGAGATCTGAGCCAAAGATTTTTGAAAAGAAAAAAGGAACAGGAATTATAAGTACTTCATTGTAATTGTTTTAAAGACGTCTTGCCAACATGAATCGCCCTGCCGCTGTTGAGATTTCCTATGACTGCATGAGATTCCTCATCACACACAACCCCACCAACTCCACTCTCAACAAGTTTACTGAGGTAAGAGAGGCTTTTCAGAGCTTATCATGAAAGGCGAAACCTAGATATAATCTGTCTCACATTTCATTCTTCTTTTTTCCTTAGGAGCTGAAGAAGTTTGAGGTGAACACACTGGTCAGAGTATGTGAAGCCACCTATGACACGGCACTAGTGCAGAAGGAGGGCATCCAAGTCTTTGTGAGTAAATCTTACTGAACAACAGTGTTTAGAGCAGGGGTCTCAAACTCAATTTACCTGGGGGCCGCAGGAGGCAAAGTCTGGGTGAGGCTGGGCCGCATAAGGGATTTCACAAAAAAAAGTCCTCAAATGTCATTATTAACAGTTTTAATTATTTCTTCTGAACATGAAGTGGCCTGAACATTAATAGAACATTGAGTGAAGATTATGAACAGTTCTTCTGAACATGGCATCTTTTGCCTACTCCTTTACAGCGCTTCTTCTCACAAATCTGAACCACATTTGGCTTTAGAGCGGAAGCAGTTGAGACCCTCAGTATGGCTTGAAGATGATCATCATTAAGTCTAGACCTGTACTTTGACTTATTGAAGTTCAAGGAGAATAACTTCTCACACAAATATGTGCTCCCAAAAAGACCTAATCCTAGGGGAAAAAGTGGGGGAACTCACTCAAAACTTCCATTCCCTCACCTAAAAAAAGGCGTATATATGTATAAATAAAACATCCCCACCCCACTCCAGTCACATCAGTCTGTACCAGTCTGTATCTACCTATAATATATATAAGACAGGGCTCGAAATTAACTTTTTTACTTGGTAGCACCGGTGCTCCCAACTTCAAATATTTAGGAGCACCAAAATAAATTTAGGAGCACCAGAAAAGATTTAGGAGCACCCACCAAAAATGAATGAGCACAGCTGCAAATTGCTTTTTAAGGGATTTATTGTATTTTAAAACAACATCAATAGGACTGACAAAATCCAGAAAAAACTATCTAACTAATGCTGCGAAGACATTGATATTTGTGTGCAATAATTCCAAAATGAATGTCTAATAATTATAGAATATTAATGATGATGAAAATGACAATAATAGTAACAATGAATTACATTTCTCATTATGATACTGCCTTGAATGTGCATGAATGTAGGTTATCTGCTAAAAAGTCTGTTACTTTATAAAAAATAATTGTATAGTTTGCATCAAACAAAAATGAAGCATTGCAGTAAGAAATATTTATTTTGTACTGCTGTTTTTATATGCATGTCAATTTAATAAATAATATTTCTGCTACAAAACAAACAAAAGATTATAATAAATCATTCAATTCAATGATGAAAGCTGCAAACCAGTCATCAGTAAATAAATAAAAAATAAAAATAATATACACCTCAAAAAAGAATAGACAAAAGAAAGAAAGTAAAGTCTCACTTCTATCACTCTTTAAAAGATTTGGTTTCAGTTTGTGTCAATTTAAAGGTTCAGTCTGAGATGATCTTCATTTTTCTGTGTTTGTGGAAAAGCAGGAGAGTCAGCCGACCCAATTTATGAGCAGGCAGCGCAAGATTATTGCGATGACCACCGGCGGAATACCGCTGTTTGTTATGAGACGCAGTTTCAGTGTAAACTTAGTAAAGGCGAGCTTCTTTGGCGATGATATGTACAGTATTAGATTTGACTTTTAGCGGACATTTGCGCTGAACACGCAGTGAATGCAACGCATGGAGATTCGGGCGCCTTCTCCATGAAGCGCGTACTCGATTGATCTCAGCTGGTGGATCATTATTCACCACGTGACGTGTCATGATCGCTCTCATCTGCACCTCAATTTTAGGTGGGGTTTGCAAACCTGTGTGCTTTAAGTTTTTACTCTTCTGCCGTTTGCATTTCCCGTGGTCATAAAAGCTCCTTCCCTGTCATCTGACAGCGGAATACCTTGAGTGATTGACAGCTAAAATGAACCAATATAGCGGCAGGGAAGAGCGATTCAGCATGTTTTTACAAAAAATCAAAACAGGTCGCACTACAACCATTAATTATAAAAATTGATAAATAGATTAATTTTCGGGCAATTTCGAGCCCTGTAAGATGCAGGATGTAGCTGAGTGGCAGGCAGGGGCGGGAACAGCTTACCTTGGTTCTTCCCGCCCGTCACAGCGTCTAACAAAGGGGCGGGGTGCGTGGTGACGTCACCGGCATCCCCGCTCCTTTGTTTACACGGCGGGCGGGGAATGCCAGTGACCGCTGTGTACGGATAGAATCAGCGGAGCTGGAAGCGCTCTCTCTCCCCGCTCCGCTGATTCTGTCAGTGTACAGCGGTCGGCGCGGGCCACAAAATATTGCACTGAGGGCCGCAAATGGCCCGCGGGCCGCGAGTTTGAGACCCCTGGTTTAGAGTGAGAAGAAAAGTCAACATGACACTTAATGATACACTGCTTTTTCTGCTATATCAGCTGGCTTTGTTTGATGAAAAGGCAATGCTACTCTCTTTTGAAAGTTGGCAAAAATACCAGGGTTTCCATGGGGCAGTTCTGGAATATCATGGTATTTTAAAAGGTCCTTTCAGGACATTGAAAATCAGGGAATGTTTAGATGTATATTTTGCCAAAGTCATGAAATATCAAGGATTTTTGTTTGTTGCTTTACCATTTTAAAGGGTTAACTAAACTGTTAATAAAGCCAAACATGTCCAGATAATATACATTTTAAAAGCTTTGTCTTTTTAATGACCACTTAAAAAGCTGGTTGTTAAAGTAAATTGAAAAAAGCTAAATATAATGTCTTTAAAACTATTATCGAGCTATCAAAAATTGGAGTGGGAGCTTTTCACAGCCACAAAAACAGCAAGTACTTCTCATTATTTTCGTATTCTGAAGTAAGTTATCCATTGTTGTTCTCATAGTGGCTTTTGAAGTCATGCAAAAAATATATTGAAGCTAAAACCACTTTAATATTATGTTTTTAGTTTAATGTATTGTTTTAATATTCTATTATTAATATAAAAGAACAACAGAAACAGTTTGTACATTTACTCTTGTAATTTAAGGTTTTTAGTCAGTGAACGTATAGAAATATTCTAAACACTCACAGTAGGCCAGGGCCTTAATGTTGTGCCCTGTTCATTATTATTTATCCTGCCTTTTATGTTTACATGTTTAAATGGTAAATATTGAGCTCACATGCATTGCCTTTCAAAGGTTGGGGTTGTTAAGTTTTATCTTTTCAATTTAAAGGGCACCTATGATGAAAATCAACTTTGTAAGCTGTTTAGTCAGAACTGTGTGTAGTTATAGTTAGGGATGTAACGGTATTGTAAATACCGTCATACCGCAATATTAAATTTTTTCGATAATACCGAAGTCGCATGACTCGGTAAAACTATAGGTCTTCTGAGAAAATTTGCTCAGGCGAATGAAGCGAACGGGAGGTAGCTGAAACTTCATTTTCCATCAGCCCCGGCGTGGCCATAATCCTTTGCGGTCTGTTGTCGCTACAGATCCAGTAATGCGGAAATGGAGTGTGCTGCTAGTAGCGGAGATGAAAAAAAGATGAAAATGATCGAACCTAAAGCGGGTGTTGTCGCCGCGCGCGTGCTGAATAGCGGTGCTGTCGTGCGCGTTCTGATCAGCTGTGTTGTGGCGCGCGTATTGTAAAGCGCCGAGGGGGGGTTGAGCGCGCATACTCGAGAGGTGTTGTCGCGCGCCTACTGAAGGGCTGGACTGGACGGAGGTTGTGTCGCGTCGCAGGGGCACTTTTGATCATTTTGGAAGGGCATTTTCTATCCAAGACTAAAAAGGGCATGTGCACTGCACAGGTTAAGCCCTATGTGTGCACGTGCCTGCAAGTTGGGGAATACGACTAATAACAGTCATGGGGACTGCAGAAACACAGCACACTGTTCAGATTGATGCAGACATTGACTTGTACCGCAAAGAGATCTCTATCTCACTCATGGTTTGTCTTCTCAAGTGGGGGAAAGACAATGCACAACGTTACCCCACTTCTGTCAACATGGGCCAAGTCATATCTCTCTTGTCCCAGAAACCTCAGTCCCAAATGAGAGGGTTTTTTTTCTGTTGCAGGGGACATTGTAAATACCCAGAGATACCAGCTTTTACCAGATTATAATTATATGATAATTTTTCTTTAAACCCATCTCTATCTAAGTGTGTGATTAAATGTTAAATGTGATGAGTTTTCAACAATACTAAATTGAAACGTTATTTTTTTACAAGTTTAATATTTTTTTGTTATTAAAATTGAAGTTCCTGTTTCAAAGCTTACAGATAGATGGCTAATTTGTATGTCATTGACACTTTTGGCACTTTTTTGGAGTATTTTCAAAAGTTTTTTTTTTTCCTGTAAATGATTCAATAAATACCGTACCGTGACATTCATACCGAGGTATTACCGTACCGTGAAATTCTGATACCGTTACATCCCTAGTTATAGTGTGTTCTCATATTGGACTGATAAAAACCCAACAAGTCTTGTTTTAAAAATTTCATGTTTTAAAAAAAGAATCCAAATTCCAGTGATTTTGTGGCCCACCACAACGTGACGTAGGATTGCAGTTTTCCCACCCACCGAATTGATTGACAGACGCCATGTTTCTATAATAACATGTACACACCTGTCCACAAAATGTTTTTGCAGAGAAACTGGGATTAAAATATTTGTTCTAACTCTGTGATTCTTAGAAGTTTATAAAGTTTTTAAAACAAAGCATGTTTGTAATAAAGATCGTAAAACACAGTTTTTCTTAACTGCTATAATTACCAAGGCTGCATGGTGTCAGTAAATGCACACGTGCGTGCGTGCGTGCGTGCGTGCGTGCGTGCATGTACTGCAAACAGCATTTGTGAGACCCATCCTTTCAGAAAGGCTTGAAAAACTCCACCGCAAATACATCAAATAAACTTACTTAGTATTTTAGAGTAATGAGCTTAACGCATGATAAGCAGATACGCATGTGGGAATCTTGGGCGGGATGAAGCAGCTTATTTGCATATAAAGCCACAGGCTACAAAAACAGCTATACTGTACTCAGACACCAAAATGGGCAGATTCTGGAAGTTATAATAAATTATCTGATGGGTATTTTGAGCTGAAACTTTTCAGACACTTTCTGCAGACACCAAAAGCTTATCTTGCATCTTGTACAAAACGGGAAAATAGGTGGCCTTTAAGTGTAAATTCATGAAAGTGTTAAATTCATTAAAGTTACAAGAGCAAAGTGTTACAGAAGATGTTCATTTCTGCTAAATGTTGTTTGGAACTTTCCTGTAGTAAAAGTATAGAGGAAACAACGCATCACAGTTTCCACAGAGACATTAAGCAGGAGCTGTTTTTAAAAATGCATCAAAATGGAAAATTGCTTTTAAACTGAAGAAAAAACTAATAGCAACAAATAATTGTCTTTGTGTGCATGACAGGCAACGTTTTAATTTAAACATTACTGTTCAAAAGATTTTAAGAAAGTGTCAGCATGAGACTGAAGATAGCTATTCCATCTCTCTTCTGTTAATTTATAATTAGAGGTGTGCAAATACATCTAACACTAACCAACTCTAACATGAAGTTTAGTTTTCTTGCACATTGCCCCATGAAAACGGAAACTATCTCTACTAACTTAGTATGTTATTGTTCTTAGGGGAAATGTTTAGCAGTTGTCTTTATGAAATAGCCACGTACATTCACAAATACCTAATTCATATGGGTAGGAGATAAGATTGGTTCACGTGTGCTGTAGCTAAAATTACTAATTAGAATTATTTACAATATAATTATTTAACCCTTTTACAGCAAAAGTTTTAAATCTCCTGCTGACTTTACTGCATCTGTTTTTCAATATGACCATTTACATTTAAGTCACTTTTATTTCCTTAGTGATGTTCATTACACTTTGCAAGCCAATGAATATATAGTTGTTGTTTTTTTTTCTTTCTATTTTTCTGCAAATGTTTACAAACTTCCTAAATCAATTCTCAAATATGCAAGAAATTTAAGGTACTGAATCAGTTAAATTCATCACATACTTCTGAATACATGAAATAAAGTGTCTGTTTAACTGCAGAAACATATAGTAAATGTTGTTTTTAAATGAGTGTCAGAGGATCTCAAACTATTTTAACGTAATTATGATTTATGACAAACTATGGTGGGAAAGCTGATTAAATTAGCAGCTGATCATGTGAGGCACTGCATGTTTTAATCACACTGGTGTGATCCTACACTTCAGTGACCTGCCTAGATTGATCACACTGCTGTGATTGTATGCATTAAAGGGTTATGTGATCTCAAGTGAAACCTCTAAAATGCTTTCTTTGGATCATGCAAGTTGTTTCACCCAGATACACACTGATGTCACCAACAAGTGCTGTATGTGGGTGTGTGTAATGAAGACACATCTCATTCTTAGTGGCCTTTGGTGGGGGGGGGAAACGTGCTCAGAATGTTCTTGTTTATGTTTGATGTTATCTTATCCCGACCCTGCTGGAAAAGCCTAGATAACCTTCCGGGTTTATTTACCATCTCTGATCACCTGGGGCCTGTTTCAGAAAGGAGATTAAGTGAAAAGTCTGAGTATGTTAACCCTGAAATAAAACAGATTTTATAGAAACTGATTTGACTTGCCCCGCTTTTCTAATTCTGAAACCATCATGTCAGGGTTAAGAGTTTCAACTCGACCTGCTTTTTGAAATGGGCCCCAGTACTCCGTATGCAAGGTTGGGAAAAAAAATATATATATTTTGACAGCTACAAATGTATTCAAATTGCTATATCTCAGGAGTAAGATTAATTAGTCTAGTTTAAACTTCATTCTCCATTCTACTTGGCACAGAAAGGATATTGGTCTTTAACAAGACAACAACTGCATACATACAACAACCACACAATAACAACACTCAGCAAGACAACAACATTAGTTAAAAATTTAAAAAACAAATCAGCCCCGTACATATTACTGCACATCATTCTTGAAAACCACCCTATTCACTTTAAACAGTGACCTGATTTAAGACAACAGCTGCAATTGGAATAAATGACTTTTTTTTTTTTTTTTTTTTGGGCTTTAGGAATTTTAAACCTATGTCCTGATGGTAGCATTTCAAAAGCTGAGTGAAGGGGATGTGTATTATCTTTTTTTAAAAATGCTGCTTTTTCCATAAGAGTCAAATAGAATCTGCAGTAAATGTTGTTTGTGACCAGTTACCTTATTTGCCTGATTGATCATTTGCGATAATTTCTTCTTCTGTTTAAGTGTTGCGTTACCAAACCATGAAACAATATTATATGTGAGAACACTCTCTATTAATGATCTATATGCCATATTTAAAGTCTGTATACTAAAATTAAAACTTCTTAACTTGGGGAGGAGACTGTGACGCTGACTTATAATACACATCCCTTAGGTACCCCTATATTTAAAAAAGAGCATGACATGATTAACACAGCAGGGCTTGAAATTAACCTTTTTGCTTGGTAGCACCGGTGCTCCTAACTTTAAAAATGTAGGCGCATCAGCCAAAATTTTGTCGCACCCATCAATTATGAGCACTGTTACTACAAGTTTTATACAAATATATTTATTGCATTTGAAATCAACACGAATCAAACTAACAAGCAATATATATATATATGCAAGCGTGAGGAAAATATGTCTCAACGAAATCCCGTTATCACAAAAAAATACTTTTTTATAACATAGCTGAGTGACCAAAAGATACACCGAGCGCTCACCAGCCCTGCACACACTGCTTGAATGAATCTGTTAACGATATAACTGTGCTATTCTCACAAGTGTTGTCTGATATTGCACTGATGCTTTTGACATGTAACGTTACTGTACCTCATTATATGCATACGTCATGTTAATAGCAATACGGGTCTTTTTAGGAGTATCGATGTTAGTTTACTCAGTGCAAGCCATTTGTGATGGTGTGCGTGGTGTTAAATTTGATAAATAGCTGCCCCTTGCAAGACGGACAGCATCTGGCGATTATACGAAGGATTAAACAGAAGCTCTCGTGCTAGATGTGGCAAACTGTTAATGTTACCTGAAATGTCCATCCCACAGACTTTTCATAGCGGACTTAAAGCCAATGGAAGTCTTTTATCCACTCTTCGAAAAGTGTAGATGGTGGATTAACATTTAGCACATGATCACTTCTAAGATGTGTCAATATTTATAACTTTAGATGCCATGGTTTCTAAAACAAAATCTGTCAGTGTTATCTTCATTCTCATCTTTAGTTTTTCGTGGTAGTAGCTCTCCATGTCATCCCAAGCAAGAAGGCACTGACTGAGTGATTGACAGCTGATATTAACCAATCATTCGCGTTCAGTGCTAGAGCAGTGGTGGGCCAATAAGAAGAACGCGAAGGCGGGGCAAGCATTACGGACTTGGATTTGTTTACTGCAGCAATTTGACATGACAACTGTTTTAAACCATTCCTGAGCGCTGCGTTTCAGGTGCAGACAAAGAGCTTAGAGATGCATTCTGCGTGAATGCCTCCCGAATCCGCGCATGTGGTGAACATTTTGCAGTAAAACTGGTCGCACACAACAATTTTAAGCACTCGCAGAAATGCTCCCAAATATATTTCGAGGTCGCATATATAAAATTTCGGGCGCATATGCAACCAAAATGACCAAACATGTGTATTTGCCTATCTAGATGATGTTGAACATTTTCAAGAGAGTAAGTGAGGCATCCACAGTGCTCCAGTTGGCCCTATACACAAACTGCAAGGGATTCCCTACACACTATGCGTTACATACATTTACAAAGAACAGATGTGAGCTTGCTTGGACAGAAATCATTTAACAATTTTGCATGAGGTATTTTAGGTTCTGGAATAACTATTGAATTTTCCAGACTAATGGTACAATGACCATTGTCTAAAAATATTTCCATTGTCTAGAAATATTTTAATATTCCAATTATATAAAATGTTAAAAGAGGGCTTAATAAAGTTGCATTGTCAAGCCAACTATTTTAAAAATACAATCGTATGTGTTGCAATTCAAAATAAATGTTGTCTATTTGAGCATATTTCATGTATTTTGCTTTCTGAATGGTCACATGAGCTTTCAGAAAATACTTTTAGTAAAATAAATGTTAAAAGAGAAAAAAAACATATTCAACCCCCGCCTTTGTTCTCCTGTATGCATTTGATAATTTCCCATAACCTACAGAGAGTTATTTGGAAATAATAATAATAAGTAAGGAAAGGTGTTTGGAACGAAGCAATATCTTTACTTCCTTAAAGAGAAAGTACAGTGCAGTCACGGTAGGGTGGTTACAGTAAACATACAATAAGTGAGATATAGCTATAGCTAACTGTAACTGGAACCAGTACATTAGGAGCAAAAAAAAAAGGTTCTGCTCTTCAATATAGTGCATCTTATTCATATTTTTGTTTGGGTGTTGTTCACTCACAGTTAACAAAGAGAAAAAGGAAAGATCAAGGTTTGATGGTAAACAAGGGACTGAATAAGAAGCATTTAAGAAGAAAGAGAAAAGCTGTCTGCAGGTCAGCAGGAGCACAGAGGCCCAGACAGCTGCACAGACACAGATCTGCCAGCCAGTCCGATTCCATTATCTGTCATTCTCGCCCACACACCCTTTCTCCTCAACATTGCCAAGCGCCAATCTACACACATGCTCAGATCTTGGAATATTTAAAGAGGAAATAAAAAGCAGACAGAGATAACTATATAGAACTGCTGATAATTAATGCCGTCCTAAGCTGTGTTTTAGTGATGCAATTGGTTTTACCAGAAAACCACCATACTCCCTCAGGACGATATTAGACTTGTGCGTCATTTCAGCGAACCGATACGTCTTACCCTAAACTCCCCTCTATCTTCTCCACTCCTCCACTTTTTATGGGTCTCATCTTTCCAGCTTCACTTTATGTATCTTAAACTCAAAAGACCATCCTCTCCTGCTTTTTCTCTCCTCTCGGCTCTCTCACTAGTTGTGTGGTTATCAGGGAAGAGGCCAGATCTTTGTGGCTTTTTGCCCAAAAACAGTTAATGTGAACGGTTTGTTCTCCCACAATGCTTAGCTCCACAGGCAAGTTCTGCAAACTGTGAAACATCTCAAGTTCTCGAGCTGTTTCACATTACGAATGTTTTCTCTGCTGCTTTGAAATGTGAAGACATATCAGCAAAATCCAACTTGATGTTTGTTTGTTTTCTGTTCCTCTGTGGCTGCAGGACTGGCCCTTTGATGATGGAGCTTCGCCCCCCACTCGGATTGTAGACGATTGGTTAAACCTGCTGAAGACTAAGTTCCGAGAGGAGCCAGGATGCTGCATTGCCGTTCACTGTGTTGCAGGGTTGGGCCGGTGAGTCCTCAATGTGCTTCTTGAAACTATTTTTAAATAAGAGAAACTGGGTTTAGTTCATCCCTCATTATCTTGATTGATAAGACATACATGCCTTGATATGCTCTAATGATTACTAATGCTGCATTTATTTGTTAATAGAGTTGCAGTTTAAAGAGAGGTTTTCTAATTGAGCATTTTTCATGAATTTTGCTGTCTGAGCTTTCTAGATAATCGCACGATTTTTCAGAAAATATGCTAAATTATATTACATGTCAAAAGAGGACTAGTAAAGTTTTTTTTATTTATTTTTTTTTATAATACCCTGAATAAACGATGGCACATCAGATGTTTACATACTCTACATGACAAAATAATAACTAAACGTATAAAAATGATCCCAAAGAAGTGCCCTTCTCCATAAAATACTTTCATATTTCCCAGAATACAGTTACAATTTACCACAGTCATCTAATTTTAAAAATGTAGACCCCATGCACAGTGTTGCATTCTTAAGAATCTTTAATGTTTGACTTTTTTTTTTTTTTTTGAGTCCATTGGTTGTCCTGTCGCCTATCTAAGTTTTAGGAACAAGAAATAATAACTTGACTTCTAATTGATCATTTAGTATCAGAAATGTTTTATATGAAAGATAACGTTCTCTAGATTATGATTATTTAATTTCAATACAATTAAATTCACCTTGATTTGTAAATTAAAAGTAAATTAAAACAGTGTCAGTTCAGTTTTCAGAGTTCAGTTTAGTTCAGGTCAGTGTAGTTTAATATTCACTGCTGAGAGTCCAAACACTGAAGAACAAATCCATTTACCAAAATAATCATGTCTTGTTTTTTTTTATGATTTACACTAAAGTCTGACTTTGCTTAGACAAAAGTCTTGTCACCTAACAGAAATAATGTACAGTATAGAATATGCTAATAAAGTCATTTGGAATGGCAAAAAGCGTTCTTGCAGGACTTCCAGAGTCCATCAAGATTCTTTAGATTCATCTTCAATGGCTCCTCCATCTTACCCCAGACATGCTCAATAATGTTCATGTCTGGTGACTGGGCTGGCCAATCCTGGAGCACTTTGACCTTCTTTCCTTTCAGGAACTTTAATGTAGAGTTTGCCCTCTCCTGTGTTTTTATCAAGACATTGGAAATGCAAATTTCCATCAACTCTGCAGATCTTTCACACACCCCAATACTGAATGTATTCCCCTAAACCATGATGATTCCTTCACCAAACTTGACTCATTTATGTGAGAATCTTGGCTCCATGAGGGTTTCAATAGGTCCTCTGCAGTATTTGTGATAATTGAGATGCAGTTCAGCAGATGGTTCATCTGAAAAATCTACCTTCTGACACTTTCCCAAACAATCAGCTAGAAGTGAAGATATTATTTGCTGCTCTTATAACTACGATCGACGACAAGACTTTTGTTAGGTAGTGTAGATCAGGGGTTCCCAAACTTCTCAGCCCACAACCCTCTAAATAACAATGTCAGTGACTCTTGATCCCCAATATCCTCTGAGGTGGTTATAAATACAAAAATCTTGCATGCAATGGTACACACACACACACCAATAGACCCAAGTTTATTCTCCGTTGAATTTTTTTTAAACGTCTGTCAGTGTTGAAAGTTTAACCTGGTGTTATAAAATCAATCTGCTTCATCTGATGCTATTGCTGTGTCTTTCATATAATGTAACTACCTCAAGGGTCGCAATCCAATAGAACTAGTAACTATAAGCTACTATAGTAACTAAATACAGTAGTATATAGTAACTATAAACAACTTTTTTTTTCTTTTCAGTAGGTTATGGATAAAACATGGTAATTCTTATGGTTTAATAAAAATAAATAGATTTTTGGAAATAACCAGGCGACAGGTGATTAGTTGCTCAAGCAGCATGAGTAGTCAAAAATATGTAGGCGTGTAACGAGTGCATGTGAGAACCACTTGTGTTCTCTACAAACGCTTTTGCAAATTTAGCACTCAGCCTTTCTCACCTCTATATAAACCTGCTGACACAAACACACACAACACTAACCAGGCTCAACTTGAGAAGGTAAGCGTCTGTGACTTGCAAGTGTAACCAACATTGTGGGCAGTACAGTGCACTCTGTACTCTCGCATTCATTTCCCTGAGCTCAGTTTACCAAAGTTCCTTTAGGGGCAGACAGCAGCACCATTTAAAACGAGCCTGTGGTCGTGCCGCTTTCCAAGTGTAGAAGTGTTTTTTTTTTTGTTGTTGTTTGTTCAGCATTTTTTTTTGGGATGGGTGTGTGTGTGTGAGAACTCTACAGACTGCAGTCTCAGCTCCTGACCTCTTTGCGTACACATGCGGCTCAAAATATAGTTTCTCTGTTGAACACAAGCACACTTGTTGTTAATGAGCTCCAGAAGATGGTACACTATGTTTTGATCATTGTTGATGCAGGTGCAAAATTTATGACCTGAAAATGAAATTCTTCTTGGTCATCGAGTTTTCATTAAATCAGTTTTGTCTATTTTTTACAGAGCACCTGTGCTGGTGGCTTTAGCCTTACTCGAGTGTGGAATGAAGTATGAAGAAGCAGTGATGTACATACGACAGTAAGTGTCTATATATACACACACACATATATATATATATATATATATATATATATATATATATATATATATATATATATATATATATATATATATATATATATATATATAAAGCCTTTTCTTGTTCTGAATATAAACTTGTTGCTAGGACATGCAGTTCACAAATGTTGCTGCATCTCATTGTCCTTACTTATCCACCTTAAGCCTGATTTATACTTCTGCGTCAAGTGACCGGTGTAATCCACGGCGCAGGCAACGCGCGTGGCGGTGCATTTATACTCTGTCGGTCTGCATTAACACTTCCGAAACGCTAGTGGGCAGTGAGGTGTAAATGTTCCTCTGTGTCGAGTTTCTTCTCTGCTTTTTTGCTTCTCCTGAACACTTCCGGGATGTACAAGTGGCTCAAATTCGCTCATTTTGAGGCAGGAACCGGCGTACGTGCAACAACTTTAACTATGAGGTAAACACAAAACAAAACTTTCCATCCGGAGCTCCTTCATGGGACTCCACACTTGTAAACAATCGCTCGCGCCATTCGTGCGGCTCTCGGTCCCGCCCAGACTCGTCAACGCTACCAAGCTGACCAATCACAGAGCTTACGCTACGCGTCATTGCGACGTGTAGTTATATTTTTTTAAGGGGTGCACATCAGTGACTGCGATGGCCTCGGCGAAGGCCTATGCGCCAGCGCCGTAACATACGCCGACGTTTGACGCAGAAGTATAAATCAGCCTTTATTCTTTGCATACAAGCGAATTGAGCCATTTGAATCTTTTTGGCTCGACTTCCGGTCTCATTCACTTCCATTCACTTTTAGAGGTTAAAACAGCTTGTTTTGCTGCTTGATGTTGGAAACTAACATTTTCTTATTATATTATTTTGCTTTGTCTTTATAGTCATGGACACACTTGTTTGTAGAGCAAACTGTTTGACCGCTTTTTGCCGTTTATTATTCCTAGTAATTTCTCTCATAGGCAACTGAATCGGAAGTTCTAAAACAATCACAAAGATGAGCGCACTTCCGCTTTCAAGAATAAGCTCAATAATATGTCCTAAAATTATGAACTTTCCTTTTTTCTTTTTTTTTTAAGAAGGAAAATGTATACATTTTTTAAGAAGGAAAATGTGACATACAGCCTGCCTCAGCACTTCCTGTGAACTGTCTTTCCATTATACAATTGCCACGTTTAAGGTCTGATTTCTTTAACAATCTGCGATCTTGAAGTGGGTCTCAAACCGAACAAGAAGCACTGCATGAAATTGGATTTTTTTTTTTTCCTGCCATGTTTTATATTATGACTGTTTATTTTACCCTAATATTTTCAATAGAGTTTCTGCACTTTCCTGCTAATCCTGACAGCGCTGGTGGTTCATCTCGTTTTACACTTGAACAACTAAATGAATGGTTACGTCTATTTAACTGAGGGTGCACTCACACTTTGCAATCCGAACCTTGCCCAGATGCATTTCCCAGTTTCTTTCACAAGTGTGAGGGTTCAGAATCGGGCTCAGGCATAGATTATTTGGCTGCCCCTGGCCCGGTTGGAAGAGGTCTGCCAGAGCGTGGTTCAATTAGACTTCCATTTAGTGTGAGTGCAAAGCGTGGCTTAGCCCGAAACTGAAGATGCAACGTCAATTTTAAGGAACTGCTTCTTATGAATTTATTAATAATTCTTACTTTTCAATGAACACAAACTGTTGTAGTTTATTAAAGAACCAAACCCCTCGCTGCACGTCAGCTAGATCTTCAGCAAACCTCTCAATACCTGCAGCACAAGGGCTTTTATTATAATTTATGAGCGTCAAAACTCCATCGGTAGGTAAAGATGCGGTGTGAGTGCAGGCTGTCAGGGGAGAGCGGATGGGGACAATCACGCTTCAGCATGGTTCAAGGCAACCATGCCTAGTTAGAGTATGCCCTGAATGTATTGTAATTACATTACAACATCGATGCTGTAAAAGGAACCATATGAAATTGAAAATAGTCACATTAAGCTTTCACCGGAGGTTTATCATTGGCTGCCTCAGTGCGCACTGTCAGATTAGAATTTTAGCAGTTGATGAGGTACACGCTCTGAACGTTGTAATCACACTGCTGTGATCGGACACTTTAGGGACCAGCCAAAGCTGATCACACAGGTGTGATCGTATGCTAAAAGGGTTAAATTGAAAACTCATACATGCATGTTTAAATGGGGTCTAAAATATTTTGAGGTTGTCCAACTTTGACCACCTTGAGAGGTAGTTGAAAATGCAAAACTGATGCTTGCTTTCTGAACATCAGATTAAAACGGTAACGCATCTTGGCTGACCACATTAATACCTGGTTTAAACAGCCACGTGCTCTTAGCAAATTAAGTGTGACCCGTCCAGACTAAAAACCAGGGCAAAAAATTGTGTACTCCAACTTAAAACTGTACTGATGTGAACACTATTTCTGTCTCTTGTTTTTTCAGGAAGCGACGTGGAGCCTTCAACGCCAAACAGCTCATGTACCTTGAAAAATACCGACCCAAGATGCGTCTGAGGTTCAAGGAGGCCAACGGTCACAACTGCTGTATCCAGTAGTGCGTCATTCTGTCAGTCATACAAAACAGCAGTGGGAAGTTCAACCAGGGTATATAGGGGAGCAAAAGCTGTGGGTTGTAATTGTGGTGATTAATATCAAACGAATCATGGCTAATCGATCACAGAATAATGAAGCTGATCTATGGATTCACCAGCAGTATCAAAGAGAAGGGTCAAAGCACACAGACGAGCCCACAAACCTGGTCGCTTAACCAGTGTTACCAGTCACGGGCTAGAATATACTAACGTTCCCCTGATTTCCCAAATTTCCAATCATGGGACGACTTTATTTCGGGTTATTTCAGAATGAGTACTTTGAATCGTGATCAAAAGATTTACAATTGTTAAATGCTGTCATTTGTTGATTTATTACTGCTTTTTTTATTCTGAAGACATTGTTGGGCATGTTTTCTTTTATCGTTTTTTTTTATTATTATTATTATTATTATTTCAACAAACAATAGCCAATTTTGTTACATAAACAAACTATAAAGTAGACATACGATATTTTTGCACAATACAACATTTTTGAGAAGTTCCCCTTTGATGCAGCAATCACTTTTTTTAATTTAGGGTTAGCCTGGGTTTGAAATATGCCAGCTGTATTTATTCACTATAATTAGCGCGTCTTGTCAGGAGTTCGGGTGGGGTTCGTTCTTTTCTTTCGTGGAGCCATGTATTTTTCGGTCCTTTTCTTAATCTCTGGGGAGTGCAATATTCAGTCCAGATTAGAAAAGCCTTCACCCTTAGGACCGTCCTACATCCAGATTCAAACACAGGAGGATTCTCGGCTTGTCTTCTTCGGTACTCGCTTTCAATTGCTGCTCTTTGCTGGCTGGTCAGTAAGAAGCTTTTATCTGTTGAGCCCACAGACACACTGAAGGAAGTAAGAAGCAGGAAAACCGGCCAGCGCTGGCTTTATTTTTATTTTAATCCACCTTTTCTTTATCATCATTGTGCCCATTTTGAAAGCATCCCCACTTCATCTTGGTTTTAAGACAAATAAATGAATTGAAATTGATCCATTGTGTGTTCCTTCCTGTAATGTGTAAGCTATTTAGTGTTCTCGGTGGATGAGTCATTATGGGATGACTGATTTTACGGCCACCTTCGAGATAACATCTCAAATTACAGAGGGAGATTCTGTGAGAAGTCATTTGAGAAAATAGCTCCTGCGACAGAAAAGGAAATCAATCAATCAGAAAATGAAAATTGAACATGGGACAAAAAGATGGATCTGTCCAGGGTCATAACACCAAAATATAAGTGGCCTTTTTGTTATTGATTTTAATATAAAAATACTACATGCTCTAAACATCTTGCCAATGTCAATATAACCTAAAATGTAGTAAGTAATGTCATTTATATATTGCATTATAAAGGGGGGGTTGGAACTTTTAATGACCACAGTGGGTCAGTCGGTTTGAAAGTTAGCGCTTACTGACAGTATAGTGTCCCTTTCTTTTTTACTGGGGCGTTAGGACTCACACAGACCACAGGTTGAGCGCCCTCTGCTGGCCTTACTCCTGCTGGAGTAAAGAAATAACAATGTATTATAACTAAACATTTTACCAAACTGACAATACGAATGGTTTGTGAGTCTGTTATTTAAAAAAAAAAAAAATTCAGTGAAAAAAAAAAAAAACGAGAAAAGAAAACTTGTAATTTTAACTTTGTAATTTAATTTTAGTTATCATATTAATTACAAATTATGAAATACTTCACAGTATCAGGCCCATAGCCAGCTTGGTGTAAGAGATTTTTTTGCAGTTATTCTCATAATTTTCTATTAAATTATGTGGTTTGAATACTGCATTTGTGACATTTTTAAAGCACTAATTTTTGCTGGATTAGCATGTCGGATGGTGATCATAACCACACTTTTTGAAGCAACAAAAATATTTCCTACATTTTTGTCAAAGGGCTTACTATTCTACCACAAAGTGTTTATTTACAAATGTGCATTACAACTGTTATTACAGTTTATGTAATGTAATGACATAAGACTTTTAAAGGGCACGTATAATGAATATCAACATTTGTAAGCTGTTTGGACAGAACTGTGTGAAGGTATTGTGTGTCCACAGTCATATTGGAGTGACAGAAACTCAAGACAGCAAAATAGGCAGATTCTAGAGGCTATAATAAATGATCTGATTAGTATTTTGAGCTGAAACTTTAGACACATTCTGGAGACACCAAAGGCTTATCTTACATCTTGTAAAAGGAGTAATATAGGTGCCCTTTAAATGACAAATTTTGAATAAAGAAACATGGAAAAAAAAATCCTCATTTTTAAAATACAAATTATTATCCATCATTTAAAAAAAACTATTAGGAATCTGTTCAAAACTTATTTTAAATGAAAAACAGTAATACAGGCAAATAACCTGACCAGCTTATTTCCTCAGTCAATTGGTCTTAAAGCCTTTTATTTGTTATTTTCACAATTTATTAAGGCATACTTTAAAATTAGCGCTTACTGACAGTATAGTGTCCCTTTTTTTTTTTTACTGGGGCGTTAGGACTCACACAGACCTCAGGTTGAGCGCCCTCTGCTGGCCTTACTAACACCACTTCTAACTTCTAGTTTTCCGATGTGGCCTCCCATCCAGGTACAGGCCAGGCTCAGCCCTGCATCATAATATCAACTAGTTGCATAAATATCAACTAGTTTAATTAGTAAAAAAGTTCTATTTATTAAATGAAAAGAATTGGCAATGATCCATTTATTCGTTTTCCTTCAGCTTTCTCCCTTCTCGGGTGTCACCACAGTGGAATAAACTGCCAACTTATCCAGCACATGTTTTATGCAGCTGATGGCCTTCCAGCTGCAAACAAGTACTGGGAAACACCCATACACTCACATTCACAAACATACTTTTATTTGTTATTTTCACAATTTATTAAGGCATACTGTCCAAAATGGGACAAATGAGCTCATATAGCAGCCAAATTCTGCACTTTGTTAGTAAGGGTTTTTTTACAGGGACAAATTTAACCAATGAGCAAGATAGGCAACCTCTAAGGGCCCCATGCAGGAAATCTGAGTGCTCCCAAATAAATACTTATTTTTTATTATATACTTAATTATACATAACATCATTTTCCATCATATTTTGTGTGATGTGTCAAAAAAATTAAAAGTTTAATGTTTATAAAGGTATCCCCACTCTCAATCATAAAGAAATCCAGCAGTCAAATTAAGATTTAGTTTAAAAAAAACGAAATATTTTATTTATAATTTTTAGTTTTTAATTAATGAATTTAAGAAAACAAATCATTCAAAATGTTTTACAAGATGTTTTACATCTTGTTATTTTCCATTAAGACAAATTGTAGAAAAGAAGTGATTTGAGTGATATTAGAGAAAAAACAGCAAAATAAATCAATACAAAAATAAATTAAAGTAGAAAAGGTGTATTTTAGAACTTTTGGGCCCCATGGCTGGAATAACTTGGGACCCCCAAATCAATAACTCCGTCCCTGGGTTTACCGGGTAGCGACAGTGACAGATGGCTGGTTAGAAAGTATTTACAGCCATTGGTAGGCATTGTAAAATGGCAGTTACAGAGAACGATCAAGAAGATTACGGTTTTCCTGTGTTCATTTAAAGGCATCATGACTCACTTGCATCCACGAGGCTTTCTTTTCCTCTGTCCAGAAAGGTCCTGACCGGTCAATGACTCATGTACAGCTCATCTGATGTGGCGTTTCTATCGGCAGGAGTGGAAGTGCAGATGACGAAACTCGTGAAATATTTAATTCAGTCACATGATGGAAATCCACAGGAAGTTGGGAAATGACCCATTTATTTCCATCTCTGCACCTGCTGGCATAATCCACGGGAGTCTGAAACATGAAGAGTCGGATAAATGACACAATGTTATCGTTTCATTAGGTTGACTCATAATAATGCATAATCTAATTAGATTTGAAACTGAAGTATGTTGACTTGTAGTAAAGAAGATTTTCCAGATCGTACAAGTCTGCTCTTTGTTTGTTGGCAGTGCCATCTGCTGGATAGTCGTCTCCCTGAAGGATTTTGAATTGTAGGATTTTCGAGTAACACTGGTTCTCAAAGTGGGGGTCGCGGGACAATTTGGGGGGTCATTTGGTAATTTAATAAAAAAACAAACAGAATTATCTTATTTTATCCATAACCTACAAAAGATAGAATAAAAATATTCATCTTTATTTCCATAGCACTTTCAATTTAGATTGTGTCAAAGCAGCTTAACATAGAAGGTCTAGTAAATTGAAACTGTGTCAGTCCAGTTTCCAGAGTTGAAGTTCAGTTCAGTTTAGTTAAGTGTGGTTTAATATTCACTGCAGAAAGTATTTACTAGTTAGATTAAAAAAACAACAACAACATGTACATAAAAAGCCATCAGCCTTTCAATTTTTTTTTCTTTTGGATTGCGACTCCTGGTGTGTTCACATTAAGGCAAGGCATGTTTATTTCTATAGCACATTTCATACACAGTGGCAATTGAAAGTTCTTTACATAAACGCCAATAAAAGACACAAGTATAAATAAAATAGAAACAAATAATATCAAAACAGATGAAAACGGTTTAAAGACAGTTTTACCATATTTCAAAACACCAGGTTTATCATATTTTACTCTGGGATTTCCTCATTCTAGTGATAACCCCATTTAGTTTTTCAGCATCTCAGTGGCGGACTGGGACTAAAAATCAGCCCTGGCACTGTAGCCACACCGGCCCACATTACCACACCGACACAGCCACACCCAAGGACACGCACATTCACTACTTATAATGGTGTACAGATGGTAAAATTATATAAGCAGTACCTTATTTAAGAGATATTTAAACATTTAATGTATGTGACTGGAACAAAAGCAACCCAATTATATGTAATCATGTCATTCATTTTCTTTTTGGCTTAGTCCCTTTATTAATCTGGGAATCAGCAACTTATCCAACATATGTTTTAAACAGCGGATGCCCTCAAAGCTGCAACCCATTATACTGGGTTACCCAATTCACAATTGGCCTACCCAATTCAGAAGGAAACCAAGAAGAAAATCCATGTGAACATGCAAACTCCACACAGAAACACCAACTGACCCAGATGAGGCTCAAACCAGCAACTTTCTTGCTCTGAGGCGACAGCACTGCCTACTGCGCCATCACACTGACCCCTTTCGAGACTAGTTCAGTAAATTGTATGTATTTGGCAATGTATGACTTGACTGCATTTCCCCTTTTTTTTTTGCACTTACTGTTTGTTTGACATTCTTGCCAGATTTTGATTACATCTGAGTAGCCTCAGATTGGGTCGGCCCATCTCGAAACCAGCCGGTTGTTGCCAATTGGGCCAATGCTTAACATTTATTATTCTTACTATTATCACCATCATCATCATAATATTCACATTTCGCACAAGATAAAAGCTGCCTACATTTAAAAAACAATACATATGAAAAAATAAATAAATAAAATAGGTGACCGGCCCACATTTAAAAAATGGTCCGGCCCTTCTGGCATTTGCCAGAATTGCCAGATGGCCAGTCTGCCCCTGCAGCATCTACACTCTCAGAAATAAAGGTACGCTAGCTGTCACTGGAGTGGTACCTTTTCAAAAGGTACACATTTGTACTTAAAGGATCCATATTGTCACCTCAAAAGCATATATTAGTACCTACAAATTTTAAGGGGAACACTTTTGTTCTTTTTTAGATACTAATATGTAGCCTTGAGGTATTAATATGGACCTTTTAAGTACCACCCCAGTGACAGCTTTCACAACTTTATTTCTGAGAGTGTATCTATTGGTCATCTCCAACAGATTAGATTTTTCACCTAAAATTGAAAAGTTTAGCCAGCCAAATGTAACAAAAGGTCTTGATCTCAGCCAGACGCCAAGGACTTTAACTTTAACCTTTAATAATAAAATTTTAATCGTAATTTTATGTGGTTAAAACAATAATGAATATAAAAGCATAATATAAATCATTTGTTTTATGCGCTTTGCCAGTAGGCCTACTGGGTTGCAGCTGGAAGGGTATCCGCTTTGTAAAACATATGCTGAATTGGTTGGCGGTGCATTCCTCTGTGGTGACCCTTATGAATAAAGAGACTAAGCTGAAGGAAAATAAATGTTTTTTGCAAAAACACATTATTTTATTGCCTTGTATAATGTAGCTCAGTGGTTCTCAAATGTTTTTCATCAAGTAGCACCTCTGAAAAAAATTATCTTTGCAAGTACCACCATAATGAGCAGTTTTGAAATACAGTAGCGTATTAAGTCTAGTAAAGCAGCTTAAGCTCTGTACAGTTCAAAAAAGAAATAACTCCTGGTTTATTAGCACCTGGAAATGTTGCCTGGACCTCATAAATATAGGCTTTATGTCATCATATTCATATATAAATCATTTTTGATAATTTCTTTAAATATATGTAGCATTGTACATATTACATATTTGATTCATACACGTACCACTAGAAGGAAGCCTGCGTACCACAGTTTGAGAACCACTGATATAGCTGATTATGGTATAGACAACATAAATTGCTGAAAAGAAAAAGTAAAAGTCTGAAAAGAAATTGTTACAAATAAAGAAAAAATGTTTTATCAGGCTATACTTTTTACTTTTAGCCTGACGTCAGCTATACTAATAGTTAACTAAAGTGAAATTTAGCTTTTGTTGCTTGAAATAAAATAGATGCTAGCTAATACAATATATACAGTACAATATACTCTCTAAATCTTGTCGCCATTGCAGTTGTAAGAGCAACAAATAAGAACTTGACTTCTAGTCGATCATTTGGAAAAGTAGCAGAAGGTAGGTTTTTCAGATGAATCATCTGTTGAACTGCATCCAAATCATCACAAATACTGCGGAACACGCAGGGACCCCAGATTCTCACAGAAATCAGTCAAGTTTGGTGAAGGAAAAGTCAACAGAGAGATCTGCAGAGTGGATGGTAACATCAACAGCCTGAGATATCAAGACATTTATGCTGCCCATTCCATTACAAACCACAAAAGAGGGCAAATTCTTCAGCAGGACAGTCAGTCAGTCAAGTTTGGTGAAGGAAAAATCATGATTTAGGGTTACATTCAGTGTGGGGCATCCGCAGAGCCTGAGGTGTCAAGACATTTGAGCTGCCCATTACATTACAAACCATAGGAGAGGGCAAATTCTTCAGCTGGATAGCGCTCCTCATACTTCAGCCTCCACATTAAAGTTCCTGAAAGCAAAGAAGGTCAAAGTGCTCCAGGATTGGCCAACCCAGTCACCAGACATGAACATTATTGAGCATGTCTGGGGTAAAATGGAGGAGGCATTGAAGCTGAATCTAAAGAATCTTGATGAACTCTGGGAGTCCTGCAGAAACACTTTCTTTGTCATTCCAGATGACTTTATTAGAAAGTTATTCGAGTCATTACAGAGATGTATGAATGCAGTCATCCAAGCTCATGGGAGTCATACACAATATTCATTCTTTTCTGACTGCACCATGACTTTATATTCTATACTGTACATTATTTCTGTGATAAGACTGTAACTGTACCAGACCAAACTGGTAACAAAGATTACTTAACCCCTGTCCACTGTTCAAATGTACCCTTTTGTTATGTTCAGGATGGATTCACATCCACTGAATTAAACTGCTGGAAATGCATCAGATAAATATTTCTTCAAATTATTTTGCATAAATCTGTTAATCAACATCAGTCCTGATCAAAACTACTAAACTGTTTTGAAAGGTACAAGATTTTAACTCTCTAAATGCCAAATTCATAAATAAAAAAAATGAAATGTGGACTGGATTGTTTTTTTGTTGTTGTTTTTTTTACCTTTTGTCACAGTCTTATACATGTGAACAATAAGTAACAACATTGGCTTTAATGTTTTGTTAGATTTTCATTTTTTCTGCCCAATTTACTGTTGGTGGCTGTTTTGCCCCATTGACTTCCATTATAACCACATTTGATGGTGCATAAATACACAGTCTTTGTTTTTATTTACTCCATGTAGTTCTGAGAGCTGAGATGCATATTTAGATTTTCTCAGACACGTCAAGGTAAGTGTGTAAAGGTCATCTCTCACAGCCACACATACACACACTTTAATTTGCTATTATAGCCTACTCCGTTTATAATCCAGAAACTAAGCTTTTATTGAACAGCCCTGAAGGTTTAATGGTGCCAACTGATGATCGACAGTAGAAATTACACATGCTACCATAATGGTATCATGGTTTTGTGGTAAAATGTGGTTATAATGGAAGTCAATGGGACAAAAACAGCCACCAACAGTAAATTATGGAGAAATAAATTAAATTTAATCAAAAACTATGCATCAAAGATAATAATGTTTCACATGTCCAAAACTGTGATAAAATGTTTTTTAAAAATCCAGTCAAAAATTACTTTTTATATCAAAAATACATCATTTTGTGTTTTTTCCCCCCAAAACGGTGACGTCATTTATGAATTTGCCAATTAAAGAGTTAAAATCCTGTGATTTTCTATGAAATTTTGTAATTTTGATTAGGACTGAGGTTTATTAACAGATTAATGCAAAAAGATTAGCTGTTATTTAAACTGCACTGAACTTAAACTCTAAAACTGAACTGTTTCAATTCACTATAATCTTCCGTGTGAAGCTGCTTTGACACAATCTGTAAAAGCGCTATACAAATAAAGCTGAATTTATGCATTTTACAGCAGTTTAATTTAGTGGATGTTTTCATCTGGAACAAAATGGTAGCAAATTTGCCCAAAGTGTGTTAATTTTTTTTTTTTTTTTTTTTAAATCAAGATCAAAATAAGATTTGTCACCAAAAATCATTAGGTTAGTGGAAACAGAAAAACTTATGGCCAAATAAAGACTCATAATCACCAAAAAAGAATGAAAACGTCCTCAGCAGCACATAAAGGGTTAATCTAGACTGAAACAAAAATGTAGACTGCAAAAATGTACAAAAATGTAGGTTGCAAACAAACAAGCAGCACATTAATGTTTAACCTCTTTTAGTCTGGCATCAGCATACTTATGTCAAAGACTATATAGTATACAACTTAAAAAGGCTTTGCTTATATAGTTAACTAAACTAGCTATCAAATTTAACTTTTGGTACTTTAAATAAATGCTAGCTAATAGCTATATATAGAGCTATATGGGGGTAAATGTAGTACCCAACTCAGTAAAATGTTGTTGTTTTTTTGTCCAAAGTTCAACTGAAACAGTACTTCAGACCTTTGTTTATTCAGAATAACAAACGTGAGCACTGAGCAGCTCCCCTGACTTTAAATGGGTGTTTTCCTATGGTGGGCGCGGCTGCTCTAACTGACTGCTCTCTGATTGGTTTAGTTCATGTTTAGTGACGTGTCCGCGACCGTTGGCTGCAGCGAAGTGAGCAAGCGCTAAATTCAAAATTTTCAAACAGCTGAAGACGGAGCGCGTGGCGAGTGTGTGTATGTGTGTGTGAGAGCGAGAAAGAGCGGAGAGGATTTTACTCCCTCGACAGATAAATAAAGAAGAAATCAAAGAGGATTATACTTTACTTTCAGCTTGTAGCGTACACTAGGATGGATCCATTCACCGAGGTGAGAGCTTTTTGTGAAAGATTATTTCATCGTTAGATTGTTAGCGAGTGTGTTGATATAAACTAGCACAGTGACCTGACTTGTGTGTACTTAACAGGGCATTGCTAACATTATTTGCCGTTTTATTATGCCAATATTCTGTCGTTATATATTGGTATATTGTTTGGCTAGTCATTAGTCGATAATGTTATGTTATTTAAAGCTAACGCTGCTCTGACGTTATTTGCTAACAATTGCAAAACAAAGTAAACAATCTGTTGCCGAAAATGTCTTTGTTTTTGTAGCTTACGTTAGCCTTACACACCTTTCAGTCAACCATTTTGTTTTGTGTAACCTTTGTGTAAAATTAACTTTTTGTTTTGTCCATTTCGTGTTGGTATGTTATTTGTGACCTCGCAGTTTGTTAACAGACTATACATGTCAGAAATGCCCATTGTTTTCTAAACGTTTTCTTGTAAACCATTCTAAAACCTTCTTAGAATACGAATAATGCATTCATTCGGTATAATAACTGCATTTGCAATTGTTCTGCTTTTAAATACAGCGCATATTTGATTAAGGGACAAAGGAAAAGCTGTCAGGGCTGTGGCCATAACTTGTGGCTGGTTGAATACAGGAAGCCTGGTTTGAGTCTAGCCAATAGGATTCATCTGCTGGGCTCACATAAGATTCCATGGACATGAAATCCTTAGTAACTGTATTTTCCAGTCATTCCCTGGGAGACAGCCAAACCCACAGCCACATTCGAGGAATGTGTTTGGTCTTGCTCAGGCTGTTCATCATGAGTGTGACACATTCTGCTAGTATGAGCTGGGGGTCTGTTCACACTCAGATGATGAGCAGAGCAGATAAATGGGGCCTTTGCATGAAGAAAAAGAACTGAAACTTGAGTGTTTTCTTTTTTTTTTTTTTTGCAGCTCATGCAGAACTTTGGCATTAAGATAGTTGTGCATAGGATTTGCATTTAATGTTTTAGTAGATTCACTTCACTATTTATAATAAAAAAGCAGTCTTATAGGCCAGTGGTTTCCAAAGTGGGGTTGCGGAACAATGATAGGGTCGCAATTTGGGGTCGGAATTTGGGGGTTGCAAGTCACTGGCATTGTTATTTTAGGGGTCGTAGCCTGAAAGGTTTGGGAACCCCTGTTATAGGCCACAGAAATGTAAAAAAAAAAAAAGGCAATCCATTTTGACTTTTTACTCATGCTGTGTGGCTGTTTGCAGAAACTGTTGGAGCGCACACGTGCGCGTAGAGAAAATCTGCAGAAGAAGATGGCGGAGAGACCAACGGCAGCCAACCGTCCAATGGCTAAAAGAACAAGAGAGCCACTTACAGATACAAACAGTGTCTTAAGTGAGCCGACTATTGAAAAAGGTATTTTTGTTATTCATTTATTTTTTTTGTTTCCTTTATTGACTAGAGATGCGCTGATGTTCCTTACTTTGAAAGTCAAAAAGTAATATAGACCAAACAAAATTAACGCCCAAGACTTCTGAGAATAAATTAATCTCTTACAAGGCAAATCAGTGGATGGATAGATATTCAAATCAGCCCATTGATCATAGTTCACTCTACAATTTTATTTCTTCTGTTATTTACACATCTTCCACTTGTTCCAAACCTGTTTTAGTTTATTTCTATTTGGATAGACATTTAATTCAAGTTATGAACCATTTGAGTCAAGTGCGAGTAAATGGTGAGAATTTAAAATTTTTGGATGAACTATCTTTAAAATTGCTGTGAAATCATATTAGTGCACCTGTGTTCTCAGCAGATTAATTCCAGGTCTTTAATTACTTGTAGCTTGACAATACTTACTTATTTTTTATTTTCATTTTTTTTTTCATTGCTCAAATAATAAAATTATTGATTTCCTGCTTTTTAAACTCATTTTAACTGACTTTTAGGACATGAGATTATTTATACAAGATCAGATATTGGACACACTAGACTCACTCGCGGACATCTGCTCCAAGGAGAAGTTGCTCCAGAACGTCCATATTGCATTACAAACCTGTCAACATTTTCTTATGCAATGCCATATTTTGTGTTGTTAGTATCCATGTTGTTAGACAACAGTTTTTATCTAGAGAAAATTTAAAGTAGTTATTTTTGAATGCAAATCCTTCAACAATAATAGTTTTTATTTAATGTAAATCGTAAAGAACTGTTTTTAATTTCATCTTATTTGATGTATTATTTATTGTTGTTGTCTTTTTTTTTCTTGATTTAAATCTTTTTGTTAATAAAATGTTTGTACATTTAGTCTATTTTGCCATAAAATAGCCAGAGAAACTGATGTAGCAACACATTTTATTAACTCATTTTTATTTTATTTTTTGCAGCGCTTCCCTCCTCCAAGCCATCCCCCTTCAAACGCCGCTGTTCAGACGAAAATACTTTTCTTGCTGGTGAAGAAACCAAGCAGCCGGTGGCCCCACAAATGACAGACCCCATGACTGACCAGAAGCCACCCCTGGCACCAACCACTGTTAGGCTGGTACCTGTGGAACAAAGGTCTGCTCCAGACGTGCTGCCCACTCGGCCTCCTCCTGAGACTGAAAAGATGGTGGTGTGTCCTCCACAGTCTCCAGCAAAAAGCAATGATAATATATTGAGACACACCGGTCTAGATGGAGCTAGAGAGACGCAGAAAGATGCACCAACCACAGTTCCCTCCAGCATGAGATCTCGTCTGCAGAGACTGGCTGATCAGAGGCAGAACTGGGACTCTAATGGTAGGAAACTGTTTCTGAACACAAAAATGCATAGAAATTGGTTATAGATTTCTTAATTAGGGGAAATGGATAACCCAATGTTTTTGGGTTAAATGCATAATTGTTTTAACCGGCATTTATATAATATTTGGCTGATAAATATTAGCATGGCAGATTTTTGATATTTTCTTTAGCTGTTTTCACAATGAATACAACCAAGCATGATTGCATACTGTAGGATAAAATGGATAAATGCACAATATTTTAAAGTTAATATATTTTTAAAAATTCAGTAGTTTAGTTTATTTAGTTACTAAGTATTTTTCAAATAAATTTAGAGACAATTTTAATAAAAAAATTAACCGCTATTATTTGGGCTTTAACACACACTATAAAGGTGCCTTTTACATTATTGCATTGGGTCCTTTACACAAAAACAATCCTTTTTGGAGGTAACAGTATGACCCATAAATGTTTAATGATCTATACAACTGTTTTCAGGGGCCACAGAAGCTGTCTCAGAGAGTGTAGTTGTATCTCCTTTGAAGTCCCATAGCTTGGATCACCCTCCTGCTACTCCAACAAATTCTGAGGTTCCTGTTGGAAGAAAGGGTAGACTTGCAAATCTTGCTGCCACAATCGGCTCTTGGGAAGATGACCTTGGACACCCGCCCATTCGCCGGGACAATGCACAAGCACAGCCTGGCACGGCCTATGTGCGCCCACCAGTCAGTACAGTAACAAGTAACAGTGAGCAACTTCAGTCTGCCCGGCCAACTTCACACAGGCCTGTTAACAGAGGCCAGCAGGTGGGTCACTGCATCTACACATTCTGTACTATACAATCTTGTATTGTGGGTCTCTTTTGATGGTGATCTTGTTAAGGCTGTGTATTAAAGTGAATTTTTATTCATTTATTTGTTATAAATGTCTTAAACCTTTTATTTTTTTCTCTTTTTTTTTCTTTTAGCCTGCAGTGTATTCTCCAGTCAAATCAACCAGTGTGGTTCCTCCTAGTCCTCAAAAGACAGAGTTTCCTCAGGCCAGATGGGCTCAAGCAGTGCCTTCTCCTGTTTCCAGCCCACTGAAGATTCCCCCTTCCACCCAGCCCTCCAGTCCACTCAAATCTGTGACGGCATCTCCCTCTAGTCCCCACAGAGGTTACGTCTCTCAGAGCCCACTGAAGAGCCATGGCCAAGTTGACAAGTTGAATTTTGGAGCAGCACTTAATTCAAGTCCTGCGAAACCGGTTTTGGCACCTAAACCATCTGCCGCTGATGATGCTGTGAGTAGAGTGAGGTTTACTAAAGACGCAACACCTACACCGCACAGAGGCCCAGCTGCAACGCCTGGTTAGTGGAGCTTGTCATCTACTCTTTATTTACACCCTAAAGTGTTTGATGAGTAACTTATATTTGCTTTTTTTTTACTTTTAGGAGGGGTCAAGTCATTTTTGGAACGTTTTGGAGAAAGGTGTCAGGAGCGTAACCAGAACACTCCCTCCATGTTAGGAGGTCCAGGCCACACATCTGCAGCTTCTACTCCTGTTACCCCCAAATCTAAACTGCTCCAGGAGAGGCTTGGAGGGGCTCAGGCCACTTCCACCACAGCCGCCCTCACTGAGAAGCAGAAAATGGCATGTTTTTGTACTTATTTTAAATGTAAAAATTGCGTACAAAATGGGATAGTTTATTTATTTAACTTTTTATTAACAGGAGCGAGAAGCAGAACTGGCACAAATCCGTAATAGGTTTCAGAAAGGCAACATGTTGAGAAGCAAAGAGGACATCAGTGAGGTCAAGGATGACGCTGAAAATAAGGTTTGCTATCATGTTTGCTGTGACTTATTGAAGATAGGATGGATTACATAGAGGAGTCCAAACTGTTGTATAGCATTTCAAACAAACGTTTTGGCATTTGCTTGCATTAAGTTAATGTTTTTTTTACAGTTTTGGAAGAAACTTTAGTAATCATCTCTTAACGCATAGCTTCTCATGGTTCATATTTATGTATTTGATTAAAATAATTTAACATTAAACTGTTAACATTTACTGATAACATTTGTTGCAAGTTTAAAATGTGTATGTATTTTCTGTCTAATTTTGTCCACAAATATTGGATTATATCAGAAAGATTTGAATTTGACCATTTTTGTAACTTATAGGATAAGAAACCATGGCCTTGTGGTGAAATTATACTGTCCACCGAATGCTTATTCAGAATTGTGGTTTAAAAAGTGAACCATTTGAATGCTACCATTGTCTACCATTTCATGAATATTATTAAAGTACACCTTGGTTTCTTATTTTATAACCTACTATAAAAGAAATGTAAGTAAAATTAGTCATTTTCTCACCAAGGGAATACCTTATAATTTTTTTTAAAAATAGTTTATTAATTTGTCTCTTTATCACTGATTTGTCCCTGTTTTTGCAGTGGAAATATCCATCAGGGTGTCCGCAGGGTCTTAAAGTCTTAAATCTCAGAAACAAAATTTTAGGGCCTAAAATGTCTTAAATCTACTGAAATATTGTGTTGTACATCTAAAAGAAAATTAAGACCTGTTAAAAGTTACCCAATTTGGCCAACACCCATACAATCACAAACAATGCATCTCAATAAACATTTAACTTTTTGTTTAGAAATTGCATTTTAACTCCATTTACCATAATGGTTTAATTACTTTCCTTACAGTAACATTTGTTTAAAAGTTTGTATGTATTTACTCCTGAGGACACTGACCTGGCTTATATTTTTAATAATTATTATTATTATTGTTGTTGTATTATTAAATGTATTCAATCATTTATTTTGTTAGGGCAAATGAAAAATTTTCCAACTGGGGTATTTGAAAAAAAATCTTTAGCATTAGCCCTGTATAGGTCTAACATTTCTTTTATAATGTCTTTAAAGTCTTAAATATAACATGGTGTAACCTGCAGAAACCCTGATCCATATAACTCTCACTTCATAAAACAAAACTGAAGTTGAAGAATAGGCTAATGTTGGCCAGCATACTGCAGCTGTCATTTGAATGATTCATTTTTCAGAAACCATTGTGATTTATGTATTTTATAAACCCAGGACTTAACCAGGGAACAGGAAGTCAGAGACTCTAATGTTGTTTCTTATTTTTAGGAAATTGAACTTTCTCTACAGAGCCAGACTTCCTTACCACTGCATGATAATAAGCCTTCTGTACATGTGCCTGAAGTATTCAACAGCCCCTCTAAATCTATTGGAAAAGGTATTTCATATTTCATTATGTAAATCTATAATAATTTATTTAAAATGTGTAATATAATTTAGTGCAGTGGTCTTCTCAAAGATCATTCCATATCATTGTCTTTTTTTCTTCAATTATTCTTAAATGCATCTGCCTTTTGCTACGTTCCAGCTTGTTTTGTTTACAGTTACACTATAGCACATGTCAAAGCCAGTTCCTGGAGAGCCACGGCTCTGCACAGCTTAGTTCCAACCCTAATAAAACACACCTGTTCAAACTAATTGAGTGCTTTAGGCTTGTTTGATACAGATAGGTGTTAGAGCAGGGCTTGAACTAAACTCTGCAGGGCTCTGGCCCTACAGAAATTGACTTTGACCCCCCCTGCACTACAGTAACAGTGTGTGTTTTCTTATAGGCATGAGCTGTGCTTCTTCAAGTCCAGCAAAAGAAATTGAACTAAAAGTGGAGATGCCTACAGTGGAAGAGCCAGAGGATGTCCAAGGTATGTCCATAAAACCGAAAGACTGTAGTTGATGTTGTGCGTTTTATTCATACAATTTTATTTGCTCTTGATCACCATTTTGGCCTTTTTAACTATTATTTCTGAATTGAGTTGTTTCTTGTGTTTATTTCCGTATTTATGAATCAGTCAGGGAAAACTAAACTTTTTAAACCTAATAGTGTATGAAAAATATGAATCCCTTATGCCGATTTCATGTTTGATCATGAACGTTCTCATTGTCTTCATTGCAGAAGTTGATGTAGTGCGTGAGATTGAGATGAACGTGGACGCCTCTGTTAACTCTGAGGTGATAAATGAACTGTTTGATGGAGTTCTGGAGGAAAGTGATGAGGATGCAGATGAAGATCCTCTGAATATCTCCTCCATGTCTCTGCTTGCACCGCTTGCAGAGACTGTAGCAGCTGTGATCAAGAGCCCAGAAAGAAAGCCTATGGTAAGCCCTGAGCATGTTTGCTAAATAATAATTTCAACGAAAATTGAGAGGACATTTCTCAGTGTATCTTTGCTTCAGACATCAACCCCTGCCAACTCATTTTTGGTGAAGAGTTCCACCCCTGAGAATCCATCCAGGCCCAGTAAGTTCCAGAGGACACGCATGTTACGAGCTGATTCATCTGACAGCATTGATGTTCTAGATGAGCAACAAAACCAGAAACTTCTCTATAGGTGCGTATCTGCTGCTTCTCCATGTTCAAGCGGTATTCAAACTTATTTGTTCTCTGTTATTGATTTGTTTGACCAGCAGTTTAATCAGTGGTTCTGTTTGATTTCAGCATTGATGCCTACAGATCCACCAGGGTTAAGAGCGAGCCAGAGAGACCTCATGTTAAACAGGTGATTGTCAGGAAAGAGGATGTGTCTCAGAGAATGGAGATGAATGGGAGCTCCAGTCACATCAACATCAAGCAGAAAATGAAGGTCTGTTTTAAAGCATGCGTGCTGCAAATTGACACATTTAAATTTCTATTTATGAAATGTATTTATCTAAAGCAACTTTTTTTTTTAATGTGAAGAGGTACAATTTATAACAGCAGTTAGACATTTTTACAGCAGTTTCTTCAAGTTCCCAGGGAAAAGAAAACATTTACACAGTTCCTTATGATAATAACAGAACAATAGATCCATTTACGTTATCTGCCATTCATATAAAAATATTTCCTCCACAATAAATATATTTATAATAATGTTAAACTTGTCATTTAAAAAAGGATCTGTATGTATGTCTCTAAGAATAACTGCGTTTTGATTTTTTTATTTATTAGCAAAAAAGTCTAACATTTCAAGAGTTCACACTTAGCTGATGATTGATTTATAAAGAGTGTTTGGCATGCTCTTCCAGGAGAGAGCTCAGGTAGATCTCGAGATAAGATCCATGTTAGCCGGGCGAGAGGAGAGTTTGAGCTCAGGTAGATCTTGAGAACTCCCCTGCTGTTTGAAGCTAGTGTGCAATTAGGGATTGCTATGTGAATACATGGAGTACATAACATCTATAGTGCCGATTAGCATGAGCACATGGAAAACACGTGAACTCCACACAGAAACGTTGACTGGCTAGGTAAGGACTAGAACCAATGATGTTCTTGTTGTGGGGCAACGGTGCTAACCATTGGGCTGTCGTGCCACCCATTTAGGAAAGGAGTAAGGAAGGAAAAGGGGATTCTTCAAAACGAAGATGACTATGGTAATGAAATTAGGTTATTTATGTAGACTCAGGAATCATCTGATTGGTGAATCATAAATTGAATAATGCGGGACCAGCCGCAAGCAATCATAAGCTTGTAATTCTCTCGAAATTAGTTTATAAATGAACTTCACTTAACTCATTATGTTTTGAAAGGTCTTAAATTTGACTTAATTAAAATGGCAGAAACGCAGAATAAACTAGCTTTAGTGGAGATGAAAAAAAAGGATTGATTCTATGGATGAAAAGTATGATATTTTATATCATTGATATTTTATACCTTGTCTTAATTGACTCGGATTATTGACTTGTCACATTTAAAACATGTTTCAGTTTTCATGCAGTCATGGAAAACCTAGGAAAGTCATGATATTTTGACATTACATTTTCCAGGCCTGGAAAAGTCATGGAATTAAGTTTAGCACGTAGTGTGCTCTCACATTATTAGTGCTGTGTAAGCATTGTCTAAATAAATGTTGCATAGATATAAATATAAACTAAATAATTTAAATGTACATTGTTTTTCTTATTATTTACCACATATACATAGACATTACATGAAGCATTAGTTCATGAAAATTTACTTGAAGCCTTGAAAAAGTCATTGAATTTTAGCAGTAAAAATGTGTATGAACCCCAATCTTTGAATTGAAGTGAATCGATGATGCCAATCTGTGTTCTCAGATGTTGACCAATGAGATGAACCTGCAGCAGACCGTGATCCATCAGGCTAGTCAGGCTCTTAACTGCTGCACAGATGAAGAACATGGAAAAGGATCTCAGGTGGAGGCTGAGGCTGAAAGACTGCTGATTATTGCCAGTGAGTGATGCTTACCTTTCTGCTCTGCACAGATGTGTATTACAGTTAGCATGGGATAATCATTTCTTTGCTTTCAGCTGAGAGGAGGGCCGCTCTTAAGGCTGAGCTGGACCGATTAAAAGCAGAAGGACCAACAGCACAAAAGAAGAGTGCAAGCAGCGTCCCGGTGGATATGGGTTTACCTGCTTCTAAAGGCTCCATCTCATTACTGGAGCTGAGACTTCCACTGAAGGCCGACTTTATCTGCTCTTCTGCCAACAAGCCTGGTAAGAACTGTAGTTTTTATGTTTAACTCTGTTTTATTTGTGATCTTCGTGTAAACTGACACTCAATTCTTTTCTTTTTGATGCAAGAGTGTGGAAACCATTACTTCTTTGTGATGATCCGTGCGGGAGCTGAGAACACTGTGGCAACTCCTCTATCAAGCACACGCACGGGTCTGAGTGGTGATGCTTTGACCTTCACCACCACATTCACTTTGTAAGTGTCATTTTAATTACAAACCACTCTTTACATCAAAATCTCCATCACCTTTTTCATGTTAATTCTTCTGTCAATGTGCAGGTCTGATGTGTCTAATGACTTTGAGATTGATATTGAAGTCTACTGTTTGGTAGGTACTTCATATTTCTTTTATTATTATTAACTTATGTTCAATGCATGTTCTTTTATATCAATTGTATGTTTGAAAGATTTCAGTAAGTGTTTGTTGTTTCCCCTTAGGTTCAGAAACGAGAGCTGAACCCTGACAAGAGGAAAAAGGCCAGCAAGTCAAAGGTAGTATCTTAGTCTTGTACGTGCTGTATTACATGACACCATATACATGGAAGTGCGGTGTGTAACTCTTTAATGGCAAGTTTTAATGAACGGCCACTATAAAGAGCATCAAACAGCATGTCCAGATTTTCCTAAGGCATTTCTAGGACATAAAAAGTCATCACCTTCTAGTGTGCAGGCAATTGGTTGGATTTTTAGCTGTTTTTGAGTTGTTTGTCTAAGCAAAGTGCACCTAGAAGGTTATTTTTATTCATTTTCCCTTTTTACTTTCTTTTAACGGTACATTATTAGCCATGATTGTGAGATTTAAAAGATGTTATAATTATTTTTCTATATGTTACACTGAAATAAACTTCTTTCTTCAGGCAATCACACCAAAAAGGTTCCTCGCTATCTCTGTAAGTAGCCTGTTCGCTTGTATCTCAACACATACATCACCATTCAAGTTTGTAATCTGAAGTAAATAAATTGGCTTTTGCACCAAAGGAACATTTTCAGAGTTCTAATTAAAGTACAATCAAAAGAACATTTTAGAAAAACGTTTTGTACACAAACTAAAATGAACTCATAATTGATTTTTTTATTATTTTATTATTGAAATGTTCTTGCCATGAAAATAGCCTTGGTTGCTGACATGACATTAAATAAAAAATACATTACATCTACACAAATTAACTCCACTTTGAGTTCAACCAGAAAAAATGGCTTTGGGGCAAATTTAGTTCCCAAACACTTGATAGCTAAGCAGCACTTTCTGAACTTTGCCATAGGCATACATAAAATGAACACCATGAGTAATAATCTCACTCTCTAACAATCATTATTCCAGAGAATTACACTGATTATACACGAAACGATGTCCTTGTCTTCAGAGAATGAGGTTCAGAAGGAATTTTTTAACAAACATTAAATAACAATGGGCTAAACTGTAGACTGTTAATAAACATTCCAATCTGTTTAAGGATACCAAATCCTTCCTCCTTTCTATAATACAAACCCCATCAATAAACAATGCAACAGAATCTATAATTTTTTTAAATATTTAACATGTAAAGTCCTGACACATTTTGACCTTTCCCTTTATCTATTACAGAAGAGTAACCTCCAAACACCTGGTGAGTATTAGTAATCAAGTTCAATTTAACATTTCAATTTAGTTTTTCTCAAATTAAATAATTTTTGTATCTGTTTTCAGTGATGGCCAGCCCTGGTGGTCCAAATGCAGTGCGCACCAGTAGCTTTGTACTTGTTGGATCACACAAGTTAACTCTAGCTTCTATTGGGAAAAACAAGTTCCCTTTGGAGAAGGTAATTTCATCTCTGTTTGTCTCTTTATGCCACCATAACATTTCCACAAGTGAAACCTTACTAACACTCCACGTGGCGAAACACTGCATGTAAACATTGCTAATGTCGAAGAGGGGGAACCACAGCACTAATGTTCACTCTAGTTTTAACACTACTCTCTTTTTTCTTCTTGCACAGTGCTGCGTTTTGCATTTGCCAAACTCTATCACATGTAGTCATTTCTCTCTTTTAGATCAAATATGAAAGGAGTGAAAGAGAGCTGCTCAGTGACATGTTTCACAATAAGGTTGCTATATTTGCTCTGTGTTTAGTAACACGGGTTGTTTGTCTGAATGTATGGTTGGTTAACAAGGTGGTGTGTGTTTCTGCTTTACTAACTTTAAGGTGCTTCACAAATGTTGTGTGCATGACAATTCCTATGCTTTTCGTTGTATGTTTACTGTACTCTTTTACTCCCGCAGGCAAATATTTCTCTTGCTGTAAATGTTGCTGCTTTTAGATGTGCTTATATGCTCCAGTTCTCACTGTCGTTTATTTCTCTAGGTGCCTTTCCTTTGTCCTTTGGAGGGGCATGTATATCTAAAAATGCAGTGTGAGGTTGGCTCACGGATAGAGGAAAGAGGCTTCCTGGTGAGTCTTTATTTTGATAGTCTACAGAATAAAACACTACCGTTTCCTCTAAATATACTTCCTCTTTTATACAAAGATGACTTTGTGTGATGCTAGTTGGTTTGTCTTTATTTACAGACTATGTTTGAAGATGTCAGTGGTTTTGGGGCCTGGCACAGGAGGTGGTGCGTCCTTTCAGGATACTGCATCTCCTATTGGACCTACCCTGATGATGAAAAACGGAAGGTATTGTTATTTATTGAGTTTTTTTTTTTTTTTAGTAATGCGCATCCTTTAGCAGCATATTTAGCTTCATATGGTTTTATTTCACTCATCAAACAAACAAAAAATGCTTTACAAAAATAAACACCAAAATTCTTCATTGCATGCAACAAAATGTATCTCTCAGTATATTAAACTTGTGCATTAAACCAGTCACCGGTATAATTTAATCCAAAAAAAAAAACAACAACAACAACAATGTAATATAATGTTTATTTATATAGCGCATTTATTGTGTATGTCCACACACCTAAAGCGCTTCACAATCATGAGGGGGGTCTCTTCACACCACCACCACCAGTGTGCAGCATCCACTTGTATGATGCGATGGCAGCCACAGTACACTGGCGCCGGTGTGCTCACCACACACCTGCTATTGGAGGAGTGAAGAGACGGTGATAGACCCAATTCGGTGGATGGGGATGATTAGGAGGCCATGATGGGTAAGGGCCGATTGAGGGACTTTGGCCAGGACAGGGTTACACCCCTACTCTTTTACGAGAAGTGCCAAGGGATTATTTATGACCACAGAGAGTGAATGAGCATAGTCTTGGGCTGCAGGGTGACATGGCTGTGGCATGAGCATATGTAGTCCACATTAGAAGTACACATGAAACAGTAAAAGCCTTATCTTCCTTAAATTGTAAAAGCCAATTGATCAGCACATCAAGGAGCTGTAAATACCCTGGTATACTTTAAATGAAGTCCAGGAATGAATTGAAATGGCATAATTTTGGACAAATCTAGCCACCCTTTGGGCCAAACATTTTAAAAGTTTTGGGGAGTTTGTTTTGGATCCTCATCACCCCAACCATTGGTTCATTATGATTACCCAATCTGTGGCATGTTCTTCTTAAACTTCACCTTTTGATGTGAATCATATCGTTTATCCAAGAAGGTCAGACAAGCAAACAACACCCAACACTACATCATCAAGTTAGCAACGTGAATAAACTGGAGGCTTGAGTACCAGAGCACATTTTAAAGACTCAAACGTAGGGGTGGAACAAGGCGCTTACTCCCCGAGACGAGACACTAGATTGGGTTCACAAGACGAGATTTTTACACTATTTTTAAGAAATCGTCTTTTATTCAACTAAAAAAAAAATCAGTTAGTTCGGTGGTTCGTTATACCTTTTGACAGTGGAAACACCCAAGTATACCGTACAACTTGAAACAGACCATAAGCTACTGGATGCGATCATGCGAATATGAAGTAAGGACTGATAAGAGAGAGTTGTTTTAATGTAATTTGATACTGCACCGGAATGGAAAAAAGATCATCTTTCCCAGACGGCATAAATAAATATTTTCTATTAGTGTCCAGTCCACACCATAAGAGCCATTTGATGTCTGAATGCGGCAAATAGAAAACAATGTTGAGATGTTGGACATTTTTGTCTGTTGTGCGGCAGGCTAGAGAAGGCTATTAGTAAGATGTTAACAAAGCTGTCTTTTCTCTCAGCTGGTATCTTTGTTATGTTTAGGGGGTATACACAAACAGTCTGACACATTTACAACCCCACCTATGACAGTGAAGGAATTTTAAAAACAGTACATGACTCAACCTTTTCAAACTTCTTTTTGCCCTTAAACAAAGGATGAACACATTTGGTTGAAGTATATCAAGACCTTAAAGATGTGAATGAACCACCTTTGTCATTAAGCAGTCTTTTACTTACTGTATTCAATCTCACAGTTTGAGATGCGTCAAGGGAAACCAAAGCGTCTGCTGTGAATAATTAAGCAGAGAAACCGGTCTCGTGAATAATTGAGGCTGACATCTCATTGATTACTGATGTTGTTATCCTGGTTACAACCGATGACATCAACACCAGATTAAAGACAGATTTCCAGTTTTCATTCATTTTCCTTCAGGTTAGTCTCTAGATTTCAGAGCTCACCACAGCAGAATGAACCACCAACTATTCCAGCATATGTTTTATGCAGCGGATGCCATTCCAGCTGCAACCCAGTTCTGGGAAACACCCATACACATTTATTTACACACATACACTAGGGCCAAGTTAGTTTATTCAATTCACCTTTAGCGCCCCACCCCGAGCCAGTTCTCTCCTGCTGCTAGAGCTAATGAATGCAAACACTGTACAGGGTGCCCGTGGAGTCTTAAAATGTCTTAAAACTTAAAATGTTTTAAACACATTTTAGGCCTTTAAGAGTCTTTAATCCACTGAAATATTGTGTTGTAGATCTTAAATGATTTTAAACAGGTCTTAAATTTCCTGCGTCCATGTAAAGATATACCCAATTGGGCCAACCCCCGTCCGATCACTATCAATATATTTCAATAAAAGTTTTAAGTGACGTCTGTTTATTAACTCTGTGCTTAATAATATGGATTCATTATCTTCTTAACATTAACATGTGCTTTTAATGTTTAACGTTTTAAACTTTGCTATTAAAAAAATCTTTCGCGTTTTAGCCTTGTGCAAGTCTAATATTTCATTTATTATGGTCATTTATTAATGGATCTTAAGATTCCAGAAGGACTTTTTATGAAATGAACTCTTTTAAGGACATTTTTGACAAAGTGAAACCAGAAAAGATTTTAGAATTTTTATCATGTATTAACACAAAAAATCTTATTTAATTTATGTTTTATTTTGTTTGTTGATTTTTAAATTGTATATTTATTGTTGAAAGATTCCTGCCATGAAGATAGCCTTGGTTGCTGACTTGGCACTAAATAAAAAATACATTACATTAAATGGGTCTTAAAGTCTTAAATTTGACTTGATAAAACCTGCAAAAACCCTGTTGTAGTCTATAAAGAACACAAAGACCTGTGTTGGCTTTGGTGTACAATAAGTTGTTTACTGCTTTAAAATTAAAAAAATAGTTGTTGGTCTTCCTCCAGAATCCAATGGGCCGCATTAACCTTGCCAACTGTACCAGTCGTAAAGTGGAGCCGGCAAACCGAGAGTTCTGTGCTCGACCCAATACATTTGAGCTTATCACTGTGAGGCCACAGAGAGAGGATGACCGAGAGACCCTGGTCAGCCGGTGCAAAGACACACTCTGTGTTACCAAGTAAGCCAGTCAGCAATGTGATTTCACATGCTTCTGTTGAAGGAGATCGAATCCCAACTCAAATCTCCTCTGTAATCTGCAGGAACTGGCTGAGTGCCGACACTAAAGACGAGAGGAATCTGTGGATGCAGAAGCTCAACCAGATCCTGGTGGACCTGCGCATGTGGCAGCCGGATTCCTGCTACAGACCCATGTGAAGGTCACTTTTACACTGACTATATGTCTGATTTGGAAGTGCAATGCGGCATCACAGTTACAAAGCGTTTACGGAAGAATTTACACAGGTTTTTCATTCGAATTTTGACCGATGTCAAATAAATAAAGCCATAAATGTTGAGACATTTCAATGAAAGGACAGAATGCTTTGCCCCACAGGGGTATTCAGGTATGTTCTATCTTGATCTAGTGTGTAATACAAGCACGGCTAACTTAACGCGACTAATCATCGTTTGTTTGCTTTGCTAGTTTGTGTATTTTTGAATGTCTTTTGCATGACTGCTGGGATTCCTGCTGTATTCAGATTTCTTCATCGCACCTCTGGGCAAAAAAAGTGGTCAAGCAAGCCAGTGTCCTGAATCTTTAAATGAACCACACACTTAATGTCACTGCTGGGTGGAAACGCATTTGATTCTCATTAAGTTGAGGTTTTTTAAAACCCTTGATCTGTTTTTACATTTTGCAAGCAGATCTGCTTTTGCTAATGATGCGGATGTTTTTAATTCTTGCTCGCTCATCATTGGAATCAGAGTTGTATTTGAATAAGGGTTTGATATTAGAGTTCTGAAGATGTTCTTAAATTGAGAAATCTATATTTATATTTGTTTTTGTTGAAATTCACAGTAGAGCACACTTGGATAAGCAAAGGGAAATTGGGTTTTCTTCTATTTTTTGGAGCAGTTATGGTGTTAGAACACTGTTCAATTCTTCCCTAAGTGACACGAGCTCTTGTCAGGTTAGTTTCTGCAAAAACACAAACAAAAGTTTACACAAACGACATTTTACTAGAGATTTTCATTCCTTATTAAAGGAAAACTGTTCTTTTCTGTTTGATCCACATCTTTACAGTATTTCTTGTTTGATTATGTATCATGCACATGCCCTGTTTTCTAAGCTCTCTACACCATATGTATATTTTTGTGCATTTTTATATTAATATTTTAGATTTTTTTAATGGTTGTAACTTACTCTAGATTTATTTACCTGAATCCAAATGTATTTGTTAAATAAGTGACATTTACCAAAAGCTTACTATTTTAATGACACTAAATGTCAGATTTCCTTGACTGGGATACATTTCTTGACTTTGTGTCTTGGGATATACAATACCAAAATTCAGCCCTTATCCATGTAGTAATCTTAAAGGGTCAGTTCACTCCGCACCCTCGTGTTGCTCTAAACTCTGAACACAAATGAAGAGATGTTTAATACAAATCTGACAGAGCTCCATCTCTGACGCTTCAGTTTTATGTGAAGAAATTTTGAAAGAGACAAAAATGACACAGATTTTATTAAAATCTTTATTTGTGTTCTAAAGATGAGCAAAAAATGTTATGGGTTTGGGACAACATGAGGGTGAGATTTTCATTTTATTTTTTTATTATTATTTTGAGGTTAATTGACCATTTAAGGCACTTTAATGTCATGGCTTCAGTTGTGTGTTACGGTATCTTAAACACTCCAAATGTGGCTTCCATGTATCACGCAGAGCTGCAGTTAAATAAATCAAGCTTTTGACAACATCTGCAGTCTGCTTCTCACTGCTGTATTTGTGTGGGACTATTGTTGAGTTACTGACTGTTGTGTCAAACCTGCATGTCTCTTAAATCTGTATATTTATATCAATCAACATAATCTGAGAATCAGCTGTACTAACCCAGTGGAGTGAATAGAGTTTAGGAGCATTCCTTTGATTTGATCTTATGACTGCTCTAACATGCTAAACTTGCACATTTCTAATGAAGCATAATCAATGCAACATTAATATTCTTTTTAAAAATCTCATACCCTGAAAATACATACATTTTTCTAAGTATTTTTGAGATCTGAAAGGTGCTCCATACATTAGTCACAAATGAGAAAATGTGCAAACTTTTAAAAATGGCTATTTTAAAGGCGATTTAAAAACAATTATTATTGTTAAACTATTATCATTATTATTATTATTAAACTACTTCAGGCTGTTTTGTTAATTAAAAGCTAAATAAGCAATATCACACGAGTAGCAGTGCGATGTGCCTGAATATGCCGGCACTGTTGTGAGGCGTGCCTTAGTGTCCCGCCAGTGAAGATATACAGCCATATCGCACTGCTACGAGTGTTATAATGTGTTTATACTACAGTTGGACAACATAATTTTGTTTAAAAAGTAAATCAAACAGAGTCTAAAACTGTTGTATGAGGAACCACTTCTGACATTCATTCACCTCTGCAGCTGATGTCAGAACAGCAGAAACCATTGCTCTTTCACCAACATCATTTTAGAGCTATTGTTTGATTCTCTAGCATAATATCGAATGTAATGACAAAACAGGCGATTTAGCGGACATTTTAAGACTATAAGGCTGAACGGCATGAAATGCCATCAGTCTACAGAGATTTCCCAGTATTTCTCTGTTGTAATCGGGAGATCACAATATTACTTAAAAACATACAAAAGAGAGAGATCAACTTAGAAAGTCATTTACCTGTTTAATAATGATTTGATCAGCTGTAGTTTGAAATTGTTTTCTTTTAGGGCTTGTTATAGGGTCTCTGTCGCCATCTTATGGATAACATCGTCAACTGTCTTTGCTCAAAGATGCAGAAAATATAAACATTTTAAATTAGGCACTATCCTTATAAATAAACTGAATAAAGCTGACTAACTATGTTCCATACGCTTGCCGCTCTTCTGCGCACTCAAACGACCACTTCTCCGTCATTGGAAGCCAGATAAGCATGTTTGTGTGTTCATTCTCTGGGTGAATACCTATTGCACAATCCAAATTTTGGTTGATGTCTTTTGGACCAGTAGTTTTTGACAAAAGATGGGAAAAGTACCACCTTTGGATGTGTACGGAAGATGATGGCTATTAACAGTGTTCCGTACAGGGCGCATAATTCACCTGCAAAAATGGTCATTGTTTGAAGTCATATTTCAAACTTATGTCAGAATATACTATTATTGTGTTTAACTTGAAATTAATGTTATATTTAATATCTTTTTATGAAAGATTGTCATGAAAGAACCTTACCGTTATTAAAGCTTTAGATCATGCTTATTTTATTACCTTGTGGCAATTTAAAATATTAGAACATTAAATTCATGCAAGTTCACGGTAACTTAACTGACCTTTTATGAATAGAAACATCATCAATGCACAAAGATTATGGGCAAATAGCGTTTGAAGCCTGTCAGCCTCTCTCTGGCGGAGTTGCAAAGTGGTTATCACTCACAACTGACGTTTAAATATCCCCATTTAAAAATATTTATTCAAGAAATGGTCATTTATTTAACAATTTGTGATAACATGATATTCATTCAAATATCACTGTAAAACTGCATTCTGCATAAATTTAATTCAAATGCATTTTTTCTTGCTCTAAATGTCTCTCTCCTAAGCGACTCTCACCTTGACCTTGCCCGATGTTCATTTTCAAGCGCATTAGGTGGACGTAGCAAACTTACAGATTTTTTTCGAAAACATTTGGTAGGAGAGTCTCTGTAATGATCGAGGATGAAAGAAGACAGATTACACAGATATATAGCTTGTCTACGACCTGTAAGTATTTATTCAGAGATTGGTGTTTAAAGGTCATCTATACGGAAAATTGTTGTGTACAGAATAATGTTAGTCTACGTTAGTTGCAATGTAAACGACTACATTCTCGACTAAAAAAAAAAAAGCCTCAAAAGTATATTATTTTGCACAACAGCAGTGATATTTGTCACTAAAGAGGTCCTCTGCTCAGGCCTGGATTAAGAATTCAGAGGCCACTGGGCAAAATTGTCTTGTAGGGCTCCTACCTGGTCGCACCCCTATGTTAAAAAAAAAAAAGAATAACATAATATTTTTAAAATAATATAATCTATAATGTATTGTGGCGGCGCAGTGGGTAGCACGTTCGCCTCGCAGCAAGAAGGTCGCTGGTTCAAGCCTCGGCTCAGTTGGTGTTTCTGTGTGGAGTTTCCATGTTCTCCCTGCCTTCGCGTGGGTTTCCTCCGGGTGTTCCGGTTTCCCCCACAGTCCAAAGACATGCGGTACAGGTGAATTGGGTTGGTTAAATTGTCCGTAGTGTATGAGTGTGTGTGTGAATGAGTGTATGTGAATGTTTCCCAGAGATGGGTTGCGGCTGGAAGGGCATTCGCTGCGTAAAAACTTGCTGGATAAGTTGGCGGTTCATTCTGCTGTGGTGACCCCAGATTAATAAAGGGACTAAGCCGACAAGAAAATGAATGAATGAATAATGTATTGCCTGCATTTTTAAAGTAAATGATATACAGTACATATATTTCTAGTCTACAGAGATTTAACTCATTTTTAAAGCACACTTCGGAAAAAAATATTAATACAACTAGTGAAAATGAATAGATTTTAAGATACTTGTTCAAGTTCACTGAAGCAGTACAAAAAAAATTATGTTTAAGGGTATTTTTAATGTATAACTTCTACACACTTGTAATGTATAAAACACCCCTGGATCCAATTCTATGAATCTGAGTCTTCTATAATACACACACTTATTAATGATTCCTACTTGTCTTGCTCGTGATGAAAACTAGGCAAAATCTGATATGTAGTGGGGGGAAATGAAAAATGAGTTAATCAGACGCTGGACTCGAACCGGGTTCATGATCTCGTCAAAACAAGTTGCCATGCACTTTATGAGCTACGCCAATCATGCTACTGTGTGTTGTGCTCCTTAATTATGTTGTCTCTGTCAATGAAATGGTGATGGGCGGGAATCACTCAATTAGCTTGTTCCAATGATGTGCGCTATTTGCATTTAGCCTAAATAGACACTCCAAAATTGGCATCCCCCCTCCCCCTTCTTCGCAGGGGCCCCAAGTGCGCACAGGCCCCTGGGCCTGTGCCTATAATGCCCATTGGTTAATTGCTTGTTGCTGTATGTGGGCAGAGTAATACACAAGGGTGAAGGGTTAAGAGGCTGGACGAGTGCTGTTGCTGGCAGGATATTGGACGGCTACCGGCCAATTAGATTCAAGAACCAGACAGAACTGTTAAATAAAATATTAAATGCTGAATGAACCGTTAGCGAAAATATTGGAATGTTTCAAGTTGAGTTCTTAAAGTACTGTGGTTTTAAAAGAAATATAAACCACACAAAAATAAAGCTAAAATTACACATTTTTTTATATCTCATATACAATATATCACATTTAAAACAATTTACATCCTAAAGCACTCAACTTTCACTAAAATAACAGTAATGATTCGATTCATCTACAAAATATTTTATTTTATTGTTGTTCAGTGGTTTTGATGAAAGGTTTTAAAATGTTAAAAGACCTCCAAATTATGATCTGTGGTTAATATAAAGTTATCAATTAAGTCGGAAGAACAAACGCGTAATAACAACCTTTGAACATTCTGATATAGCCATTAAGGTGTCGTTTTAGATACGGATATCTCATTCCGCCTTATCTAAAGCTCTGTGATATAATCCTGCTCATCTTGATCCTCCAGTGCGATGTGTCATTCTAGGCCAAAATCCGGATGCTATGTGATACTGAGGCATTCGATTTCATCCAATGAGCTTGCGTTCTGTGTGAATGGCGTGCCTTTGGCTAATCAGATCATTAGTTTGGTGAGAGAAGGCGGGGTTTTGAGTCCATACTCAGCAAACGGAGGCGTTACCACTTCCTTTCTAGGCTGAGAGAGTTAGTGGACGCAAAGTGTGTAGTGGAGAGAAGTGTGTTTAGTTAGTAAAGAAGCTGTAGCCATGGCCCCTAGCACACAAGAGGACGATACCGTCTCCGGTATACGGAAAGGCATACGGGCCATTCTGCTCGGGCCGCCCGGCGCGGGGAAGGGAACGCAGGTGAGAGTTTATCCAAAGGGCCGCGTGGCTCATTCTGAAGCGGGATAGTGCTCTGGGTTATTGAGGTGAAGTTGGTTTTATATTCAGTTCAGTGATATGCTCTATACAGTGTTTACCATAGTAGTGTTACTTTGAATATTCGGTCTGAAATCATATGCAAGTATGACTTCAAAACAACATTGGCCTTATTTAATTGACTGAACATTGTTGTGCTTTAATAGTCAAATACGTTGTTAATATGATTTTACTATTTAGAATTTGCTATTAATACATTCAGAAAGTATATTTTAGAGGAGGAAGTCTAAATGTGTGAATATAAAACCAAATTTACCTCACTGTTTTCCTGGGAATGACACGTTAGCTCACTCAGTAATGTCAGTTATGATATGTAACGTTAACGTCAAGTTCTGTCGTCATGTAACGTTACACATTGTATTTATTTCCAGTTCTGTACGGGTTTATTTAATCTGTAATAAACAAAGGCAACAATGAATTAGACTATTGACAGCTTCGGATATACTGTTAAAGGTGTAGTTCACACAAAAAAGTACAAATGCTCTCTATTTTCTTGCCCTGAAGTGGTTCCAAACATTATTGAAGTAACCTACAGTTGTTTTTATATTCGCACATTCATTTAGTGACATGCTCCCTATATTGTTTACTATGGTAACGTTACTTTGAATATTCGGTTTGAAATTACATGCAAGTATGACTTCAAAACAGCATGAGGACTGTTTAATTGACTGAACATTGTTGTGCTTTGGTAGTCATTGGCTGCTAAAGTGATTTCACTATTTAGATTTTGCAAATAATACTTTCTGAAATTATATTATAGAGGAGGAAGTCTGAATGTGTAAATAGAAAACCAACTTTACCTAAACGTGCTCTGGGAATGATAGCTCACTCAGTAATGTCAGTTCTGATAATATGTAACGTTAAGTTCTGTCTTCATGTAACGATACACCTTGTATTTATTTCCAGTTCTGTATGGGTTTATTTATTCTGTGATAAACAAAAGCAAGACTGAATTAGACTATTGACAGCTTCGGACACACTGTCAAATGGGTAGTTCATACACAATAAAATGTAAAATATCCTCACTGTTTACTCACCCTCAAGTGGTTCCAAACCTTATTGATGTAAAGTTGGTTTGATATTCGCATATTTTGACTTTAGCTTTCCAAATATAATTTCAGAAAAGTATTCTTTGAAATTTACACCAAGCTACAACATTGTTCACAGTCAATTCATTGAAGTTGATGTTGTTTTGAAGTCATACTTGCTTTCGATTTAAGACCCGATATTCAAAGTAGCATGTCACAAACTGTCATTGGTCAAAAATGAACCAATGTGCAAATATAAAACCAACTTTGCCCCAATCCAAACCTTTGAGTTTCTTTCTACTGTTAAACCTTGTGGAAAATATTTCAAAGAAAACCATTGACTTCCAAATACTATCAAAGGTTAGTATTAACTTGTATTAATTTGTACTAACTACTAATGGTTAAAGTTAAGGTTTCCAGTTTTCTTCAAAATATCTTTATTTTTGTGTTTAACAGAAGAAAGTCAAATAAGTTTGGACCAAATCAAACATGACAGACTTTTCTGAAGGATACACTGAAAATGATTGATCAATGAAGCTGTCATTTATTAAAGATGTCTGTTCCACCCAAGAAAAACATCACACAGGCTTGAAATGTCATAATTTTGGGTTGGACTTCTAAACCTTATCAAACAAAATTTTCTGTCCTGTTGAGCAACCGAAATAAATCTAGAAGAAGCATATCAGCTTTGCAGATAGTTCAGCAGAAGATACCTGGTTAGTAATGTTGCTTGCTGATATTAGGCAACTTTTGAGTCAACAGTTAAAACTTGGCTTATGATTGTGCTTGCAACATAACTGTGAATGAGATTAATAGTTCCCAGTGGTGGTGTAACGGATCACAAATCTCATTGTTTGGATCACATAATGGTTTTTGAGTCATGGATCGGACCATTTTTCAGACCAGTAAAAAGGGGAGGAGACAAATATAATTTGCTTTCCATTTATTACAAAAACACTACTGCAAGACACTTTTGGTTTTAACAAACAGAACATAGAACTTAATAATAATAATAATAAATAAAATAAAGATATAATCAGTAAATAAAAATAAATAGTAACATTTTCAGTTCTGTAAAAAAATCACTACTACTACTACTGTTACTGATAACACTAAATGTAGAAATCTGACATAATTTGTTCAACCCATATTTATTTTTAGTCTCATATTCAATAAATGATTTAGTTATTCACTCATAAATCTTCATGTTTCATTGCTAGATGATAATTTTTGACGAATTATTCAGTGGTTTATTTTTGGTGGCTGGTTGTCACCACCTATTGATGAAAGTATGCAGTTGTTGCCTACAGCTTTAATTTTTGAACGTTGTTAAATGCATATATGACAGTGATTTTAATCTTTACCTTAAACATCAGTGGTTCGATCTAAACTACTAACTGTTATCCCAGTACTTCTGTGTTATTGACTATTTGAAACTTCATGACTAACTCAAAAGACTAAACAATGAATCTCTTGATTCTTGCGTTTTCAGATTTGAATGTAGCGATTTGAAGGATTTAATAAACATATGCAAATCACCATCATTTATATTTTATGTTGCGTGGGTGTTGAGATCCCGATCTTTGAATGATTAATGGTGCAGCTCACACTGAATTTATTAATGCATGCTAAACTAGTGACAGAAAACACCTTTAATGAAACCCACCACATCCCATAACCTACCACAACTTCTTCTGTCATCATTATATTTTACAGGAAACCCTAAATACTTTCATACATGTGATTTAAATGCAAGAGAGGCGATCTTTCTGTGATCGTACAAATTTAGGATTAATGTAAAAAATAATTATTAATCCATGGGTCACGTGTGTTCCGAACCGGGGGTTGTGATCCATATGAATCACGGATCAACCATGATCTGTTTCACCCCTTGTTTACAGTTGTTCATATATGCACTATTTTATAACCCTGTTTCTCGTCTAATTTCTATAATTTGTTAAATTTCCACCCCACAGGCACCCAAGCTTGCAGAGAAATACTGCGTGTGCCATTTAGCTACTGGGGACATGCTGAGGGCTATGGTGGCATCTGGCTCAGAGCTCGGCCAGCGTCTAAAGGAAACCATGGATGCAGGCAAACTGGTGAAATGAATGTTTCCATATTTACATTACTTTTAGTCCAATATGCTACTTGGATGGAATAAATGCTGAGTCTCTCTTCATCTCTCATTTTCTTTAGGTGAGTGATGAGATGGTGGTGGAGCTCATAGACAACAACCTGGACACACCATCATGCAAGAATGGATTCCTGCTGGACGGATTTCCCCGCACCGTCAAACAAGCAGAAATGGTGAGGATTTTACTGCAAACAATTGAGCATCCAATTGAGTATAAAATGCACCTTTAACATTTGTGTGCTGTTGGGGATGTTTTCATCCACCCTGGGGTAATTTTGAGTCTTAATTTGGTTACAACTTTCTCAGTGTTTCAGCAAATGGAATGATTTCTGCTTATTTTGTCACTTGCATCTTTTGGAAAAATGCTTTGAACAATTCAACTATTAAGTACCCTTTCATTATGTTTGTGGCTGTTTTTGCCCCATTGACTTCCATTATAATGCATTTCTTTTTTTAATTGCAAAGCCATGACACTGTATTATCATGCATTCTTGATTGTTACTGGTTTTTCCCTGTTGGGTAAAGGTAAAACTTGTAATTTTTACTGTTGATCATCAGTTGCAGTGCAAAAAAAAGCTAGTTCCTGCCATAAAATTATATGGAGTATAAGGTCTGAGAGAGATCTTTGTGCGCTTTATATGTTTGAGAAAATAAGAAATAAGCTGTTCTCCTCTCAGAACTGGACTGTCCTGCTTTTAATGATTCCAGAAGGCTTTATTATGAAATGAACTCTATTAAGGACATTTTTAGCAAAGTGACCAGGAAAATTGTAGAATTTCTATCATGTATTAGCGTAAAATAAATTGTATTTAATTTATGTTTTCATTTGTTTGTTAATTTTTAATTATATATTTATTATTGAAATATTCTTGCCTTGAAAATAGCCTTGGTTGCTGACATGGCATTAAATAAAAATACATTACATTACAGCTCTCAGTACATAGTAAACATGGTATGTGTATTTATGCATGCACACTATAATTTCTTGCTTTACTCCCTATAACTCCATATAAAATCTAAAACTTTTTTTGCACAGTCCTATCTAAAGGTTTAATGGTGCCAACTGATGATCAAGAGTAAAATTAACATTTTTACCTGTTCCCAACAGTCAAAATGCATGATTATTTGGTGTCATGGCTTTGCAATCAAAAAATCTTGTTCTAATGGAAGTCAATAGGTTAAAAACAACCTTGAACATAATGAAAGAGTAGTCAATTTGAAAAGTACACAAGGGTTAATTAACAATTTTTGGCTGTTTCTCATTTGTAGCTGGATGACCTCATGGAGAAGCGTAGTGAGAAACTGGACTCTGTTATTGAGTTCTCTGTCGATGACTCCCTGCTGGTCCGCAGGATCTGTGGAAGGTAAGAGCATGGAGGGTCCTGTAAGTGTGAACCATTAGATTAGAAGCAATCACCCAAAAACCACCTTTCTAAAATCTTCATTGTTAATGAGATGGTTCACCCAAAACCATGCAAATATGTGAGTTTATCTGTTGAAAACAAAATAAGATATTCTGAAGAAAATTACAAACTGAGAGTCATTGACATTCCTCAATACATTAAAGCAATACAGTGAAAGTCAATGGCTACCTGTTTCCAGCCTTCTTCAAAATACCTTTTGGGTTTAACAGAAGGTGAAAATTAGGTGGAGAATGAGTAAAGAGAAGATCTGTAATATAGGTCTTCCTTCTTCCTTTTGGTAGGAATTGTAAAGCATGGAAATGATATTCTTGCTTGAAATTTCAATACAACATCGGTGGCAAAATATATTCTATATTGCGCTGTATATCTGAGTTCAACACATAAACAAAAACAATCAAATTTGGGCAGTCACTTGGCACTAGAGATCATTTGTTGATCGTACGTTAATGCTCTTGAATGTGAGCTTGCGGTGGCTATTATAATGTGATTAAATGATCAGAATAAACCTAAAGTTCATTTTTGTCGCTCCTCAGGCTCATTCATCAGCCCAGCGGGCGATCTTATCATGAAGAGTTTCATCCTCCCAAGGAGCACATGAAGGATGATGTAAGAAACCAAAACTTCATTTATTGATAAGACCTGTGTTGGGGTAACTCATTACAAGTTATGTTAGGAGATTACTTTTTTCCATGTAACTAGTAAAGTAATCGATTACTTTCACATTTCCAATAATATGTCTGCATTTAGTTTTTCAAAAAAATTAATTAATAAATAAATAACGGCAGTTACATTGGTTTTCCAATTGTTGTATAGGAGGAGCTCTTCTGTCATTGTGTTGTGAGAGAGTTGTGCATATCTGTTCATATTATTCTTATAGTACTTGTATTTTAACTAAAATGTGAGCATGCATTTCCTCATCACACTTGCACAAAAACAGATTCAGTATTCTTTAGTACCCTTAAAATGATTAAAAAAAGTTAAATGGAAACTCGGGATATTTATTCCTGAAGAGGTTTTTTCCCATGCATACTGTTCATGCAATCCACAAAGGTTGCTTTTTAACTGCGCCTCGACTCTATACACATGAGTTTACGTTTGCTTCTGCTTTTCAATTTACATTTCACTTTTGGTGTAAACAGGGCTTTACATTTAAAAATATTCACTTTTATATATTGTAACAAGCATCAACAAACATGTCCAGCCTAGATTAATTTAACAAGTGTAAGTAGTCCATTACGTTCCTTAAAGTATCTAAATACCATATTTAGTTACATTTTAAAAGAAATAATGCATAATTATTTATTTAAAGATTTTTTTTGCCTTTATCACAGCCATATCTCCCTGCAGCCCAAGACCGGTTACTCGCTGAAGCTAAATAGGGCTTACCTGGATGAGAGACCACATGGGAAGATTAGGTTGCTGTTGAAAGTGGTGCTAGTGAGGCCACTTAAGGAACACTTACCCTGTGGCCTGTGTGAGTCTTAATGACCCAGTAAAGTGAAGGGGACACTATACTGTCAGTAAAGCATCGTCTTTTGGATGAGATGTTAAACCAAGGTCTTGACTCTCTGTGGTCACTCTGTGGCCCTTGGACTTTGTCCCATGGCTTTTATAGCATCCAAGTAGATGTGTGAGAGACCCCCTCTCCATGATTGTGAAGCGCTTTAGGTGTATGGCCATAAACAATAAATGTGCTATATAAACACACATAACATTACGTTCATTTGATAGCACAGTAGGATGACAGGAAATGTTGGATGGGATGGGATTGGGAAAGGTCCATGAGTCGGGATTAGAAGTCAGGGATCCCCAGACCACTACTGCGGTTTATATCAGTGCATTAACTTCTGGGCTTTATGAGCTAACATAATGCATTAATTTTAAAGTCGCTTTTCCCAACACTGGACAAGACACCCATGAGCAGCACTGTTGTGATGTTTGGCTTTTATCCACAGGTGACCGGAGAACCTCTGATCCGCCGTAGTGATGATAATGAAACTACTCTGCGCTCTCGACTAGAGTCTTACCACAGGCAGACGTCTCCTCTAGTGCAGTACTACAGCGCCCGCGGCCTGCACACCGCCATCGATGCTTCTCAGTCCACCGACCTCGTCTTTGCCTCAATCCTCGCTGCCTTCTCTGCTGCTACCTGTAAAGATCTCGTTTATTTTGTCTAAATAATCTCTGCATCTCCTCTTCCTTGTATGCTTTATAATCATTTAATTCATTTCGTGCTTTGTGGCAAAACATGGCTCTTCTGAGGAAAAAAATCAATAATAAATTTGATTGTAAAACTCAAACTAAATGTAATGTCTCATTGATTAGGATTACATTCAGTTGTTTATAAGCCTTCATTTTACGATGGTACTGTAGCGCTTTTTCTCTAACCAGACACCTGTAAAAAGGTATGGTTATGTCATTTACACTAAATGAAATGTAATAATTACTAAGACTTTCTGGTTGTCTTGAGTCTTGTAGTAATGCACGATCTCCACCAGAGGTCGTATGAATGCCTGGTTACATTATTGAATGAAAGAAATTAATCATTAAATGCTTTATTGCTTATGTTTATCAGTCTGTGAATCATTAATTTACGTCTGGAACTTTCTCTTTTTTTTCCTGCAGCTGTATGAAATCCAGTTTCTCCCATCCAGGTTGAACCAGATGTGAAAATAATGGATGGGGGGGAAAAGGGGACGCTGGAAGTGTCTCAGATGTTAATTTTTGAACATTCCATGTAGTGAGTGTGTTTTGTAATGAACACCGATTCGACTGAAACCCAGTTGATGACCTCCAATAAACTGGAGAATATTTTCTACTACATTACAATGCAGTGTTGATTCTTTTTAATTCTCCTTTTCCATATTTACCTCTAAGTTATCAAAAGGAATAAAAATAGGTCAGTGATGTGGTATTGTGGATTGGCTGTCAATCAGGGCCGGGGTGGGAATCTTTTTCAGCCCTGGAGTTTCAAGCCTCAGACCGGCCCACCTCAGTTCACCACTGACTATATTAAAATAAGGTTATTTCCAATTCAGTTTCTAATTACACTATCATGTCTTTTTTTTTGAGAAAACAGCTCTTTTAGAACTTCAAATGTTCAACAACCCTTACAGTATTATGTCTTAACAATAAAAATGAAAAAAAAAATTTGTTACTCAGACAAGGACCGAACCCAGTACCAGTGGTAACCACTGTACCACAACAGCTGTACGTTGAATGGTGACTTATCTAGTTATATCATCATTAACCTGCAGGCTGCATCCTGCTCACGAGGCTACGAGAAAATAGATAAAAAGAGCAGAGCTGCGGTAAAATAATGAATAAGAAGGCTGTGGTCAAGTAAATAAATAAATAATTTTTAAAAAGTGTGACTGCTGAAAGCGACAGATTCTGGAACTAGGGACACCGGCCCTCGCGGCCAAAAAACGGACCGGCCCACCGGGAATTCTCCCGGTCCTCCCGATTAGCCAATCCGGGCCTGCTGTCAATTAGATTTTAAGATCGCTGAATTCAAAGGCAAAGGCTGATGATTGTGAGTCTGCAGGGGTTTTTATAAGGTGACTGAATAAACAGGATACGCCATCATAAATTATATGAAAGGCAAAGGCCTCTAGATAACGCTTATTTTACCAAAATAAAATGTGATCACGCCTTAATTTAATTGGGGCAGTAAGGTCTGACTTTGCTATGACAAAAGTCTTGTCACTTAACAGAAATAATGTACAGTACAGAATATAAAGTCATAGTGCAGTGGGAAAAGAATGAATATTGTGTTTGACTCGCAAGAGATTGGACGACTGCATTCATGCATCCCTGCAATGACTCTAATAACTTGATAATAAAATCATCTGGAATGGCAAAGAAAGCGTTCTTGTAGGACTCCTAGATTTCATCAAGATTCTTTGGATTCATCTTCAAGGCCTCCTCCTTCATTTTACCCCAGACATGCTCAATAATGTTCATTTCTGGTGACTGGGCTGGCCAATCCTGAAGCACCTTGACTTTTGCTTTCAGCAACTTTGATGTGAAGGCTGAAGTATGAGGAGCGCTATCCAGCTGAATAATTTGCCCTCTCCTATGGTTTGTAATGTGATGGGCAGCACAAATGTCTTGACACCTCAGGCTCTGCGGATGCCCCACACTGAATGTAACCCTAAATCATGATTTTTCCTTCACCAAACTTGACTGATCTTTGTGAGAATCTTGGGTCCATGCTGGTTCCAGTAGGTTTTCTGCAGTATTTGTGATGATTTGATTTCAACAGATTTCAACAGATGATTCGTCTGAAAAATCTACCTTCTGCCACTTTTCCAAGCAATCAACTAGAAATCAAGATATTATTTGTTGCCCTTACAACTGGGAATCATGACAAGACTTTTGTCAGGTAGTGTACATAGTCGTCATAAAGTGATGGATGTGGTCAGCAACTACAGTCGGGCAGGTTTTGGATGGGCATTTACTGAAAGTTTTCAGAAACTTATTACAATGCTACAATTTTGGAGCAAAAATCAGGGAAGTGCGAGTGTATGAAGTGTAATGCTGGGTTTCCCTGATCATGGAAACAACTAGATGCATCAGGGAGTTTTCAAATAGTTTTTTCCAAGCAACATTATAAATAAACATACATATACACACTTTTTTTTTATTAAAGACATTACATAGGCCTTTATTTTTTATACTAAGTTAAAGCTATTTTCAATAACCTACCTTCACACAAAAGCAATACTATTTCATTCCATTTTCAAAAGCTTAATATTAAAATTGTAGGATATATATATATATATATATATATATATATATACTTCCTGATATAACTTCCTGAATGCCCAATTTTATCCTAATTAAACTGTTAATTAAACCTAATTGAATGTGATTTTATTTAATATTAGTCTTTAAACTATTGAAACAAGTTTAAGAATTATAAATGTCCACTTTCACAGTATGAGGCCTCTTGGCTGGTTAACCTCTTACAAGTTCATTCTTAGTCCCTTTATTCATCAGGGGTCGCCACAGCAGAATGAACCACCAACTTATCCTTTGTAAATCTGTTTTACACAGCCCTTCCCTTCCTTGCAGTCCAGTACTGGGAAAACACACTTATTTACACACATACACTACGGTTAATATGGACTGTGGGGGAAACCTCGGGCAGGACATGTAAACTCTACACAGAAACGTCAACTGACCCAGCCGGGATCCGAACCAGCAACCTTCTTGCTGTGAGGCGACAGTGCCTCACCACTAACTACTGAGCCACCGCTTCTGTATGCGTTTCGTTGTATTATAACATGTGTATGCGTTTAACTTGTACTCACGTGCTCTGGTATTCAGGAAATTGTTTTGAAGACTCGTTTGAAGGCCGTGTTTTGCTAAACAAATTACAACTTTGGCGTTACGACGCACCTTTTCCGTTTCGAGCTGACGTAAATGGGCGGAGCTTATCACTCGAAGGCCAGTGGCGTCACACGCAGGGGCTTTCCTCGGTGACGTGAATGGAAAAGAGAATCAAGCTGCGGACATAATCTGAGCGATATCACGTTCAAGCCAGAAAAAAGGGCTGAAATCTTCCCCGCGGACTGACGGTCGGGGAAATGCTGTAGCACAGAGCTCTCGGGTTACATTTGTTAGCTTTACAGTGTAGTTAGTTGAATGTGACGGTTGTAGAAAAGCAGCGAATCTCACTGCGCACCGCCCTGTTCTGCTTCTGTACTATCAGATATCATCAGGACGGTAAGTGCTCTACAGATCCGCCGTCATCGCTACAATGGACAATTCTCACCCAGTTTACCTGTTATTATATGATGTAAAACTACCGTGATGCTGGCAAAATGTTTTGATATCTCCATGTATGATAGCACATATCTTGTTTGGATGACTGGCTGCTTGAATACAATCAGCATTGTGTTATTTTAATGTACACTGTTGTTAAAAGGCAGAAATACCACAAAATTGCCCTACAGTAAAGGAATTAGCTTATTTAAACAATTGTGATTTAATAAACACTCAGAGAATGTCAAAATTGAATAATAAATTTATTCTCTTACACACATTTATCACCAAAAATATTAATTATAAATAATATATTTGCTTAATTTCAGCATTATGGATGTGACATTTGCAGTAAAAATTCAAAACATAAATTGACAGAGAAAGTCTTTGTTAACATTATATTGAAACATCTGTTTATATTTTCCAAAACAACTCCCCTTAGAGTTATGGGATCAGAAAGATAAAATCTTTTTATATTTTACATGAGGAAAATAAACATGCGTTATAGATGTGACAAAAAAAGTCAGCGAGTTTACAGTATACAACATACTTCGTAGAAATTCTGTAAATGAAACTGCACAATTACACTATATTAATATTTAATATGGATATATACATTAAATAGAGTATTTTAAATTATCAATGAACATATTCCCCCTGTGTGTGTATATATAAAATGGTACCTAAATAGAAAAGGAAATGTAGGAATGGACTTTAGAACAACTTTTGTCCATCAGCAATTGAGTGTATCATTGGGGTTTTACTATTGATCAATTCTATGTGATTGACAAGTCGTTCCACCCTTACAGCAGTAATCTTTGATTACAGATTATGTGGGTCATTCATAAGTAAAAATGATGTGCTCAAATAAATTAGTTATAATAAACACTACTATAATATTCCATAAGTGTTATTTTAATTTATTTAATATAAACATATTAAGGGATAATTCACCCAGTTTTAAGCTTCTTCCTTCTGTTTAAAACAAATAAGATAATCTGAAGAATATTAGGTGGAAAAGCAGCCTTTGACATCCATAGTAGGAACCATAAAAATACTGTGGAAGTCAATGACCTGTTTAAGTTCTTTCCACCAAATATCTTGCTTTCCAAACAAAGTTTTATGTTGACCCTGGCAAAAACACACTCTTTGTGGTGTTACTTCCTCAATAACACCTTTCCAAAAATAGTGTACATGTTCGTCATTAACTTCACAGTATGTCATAAACTCATTGAGCAACTAACTGTACACGTGTTGGGAGTTTTAGCTCTTCCTTCTAGTGTAAGACAGAAATGCACAGTACAACTTGAGTTTCAATTCTTCTTTTGCCTCACCAAACATGAGGTTAATTCCAGTCTTGTCTTGTTTTTCTGAAATGTTGGGGTAATTCTTTTTACAGTAAACCACCCTATGATTGTCGAGAACTGATAAAATCGAGATCTTAGGTTTCACAAGAAAGCCGTGGCTGGTTTTAGCTGTTGTTGTCAGTGCCTGTAAATGCCGCACAGTAGTGTTAGTGTTGAGTGTTGCTTGTGAATCTACGTAAAAGGTATTTGTGATCATGTTATTAGAGTGTTATTGGAGATTGCTATGAGGATCGGGTAAAGGATGTGGGATGAGCTGGAGAACAGACAGTCTGGTTCTTATAGCACGGAGGGGACGTGAATCAGCGCAACACCTGCTCTGAACAGACACTCACACAGACTCACAGCTTAAAGAGATTTCATTAAGTATTACAACTCTTCTAATGGGTTAGTTAGTCAGTCCGTCTGCCAGTACTTCCTGCTGGAAAACTCTTACAGTGGAGGATCAAAATTTGGACCGATCTTTAGCTTAGTTCAATGTAAAAATGTCAATTCTATTGTTTATTCACCCTCATGGTGTTTCAAACTAACACAATTGAAGATATTTGTAATAAATTCAGAGAGATTTCTGTCCCTCCGTTGACTAAGCCAAATATTAATAACGAGACCCACAAAGAAATCCATAGTAATGAAGCTGTTAATTAAGTTGAACCTATTGGCTTTAATGTTGTGTTCACACTAGACACGGATGAAGCGTCAAGTGCGAGTGATTTACATGTTAAGTCAATGTAAAGACGCGGGCGTTTCACATAAATGATGCGATTCGTGTTTTGCACTTTTGACGATTCGATCGAGTTGGAAAATGCGGACATTCACGCCACGTTAACCAATCAGGAGCTTGCTCTAGTTTGGGCGTGATTATGACGTAGAGCCTGCAGTTGGTGTCCCGAGGGGAAATCCTCCTGTCGACACCGGACAGCAGCTTATCAAACTGGGCTTAGCTCAGTCAGAAGCACCGCTGCAAGCTTCCATCATCCAGGTATAGTTTCTGGAGGAGTTTATGAACTCACAGAAAGGATCTAGTGTACTGAGACACGACGCCGAATGAATCTACGGTGTTTTTCAGCCCTCCTAAAGCAGATAAATGCAGCTAATCTCTCAATAAGTTAACCATTTAGCAATGATTCTAGAGTCACCGGGTAGACTATTTTGAAGTGAATTTGCCGTGTGAATGAAGCGAGTAAACTCAAAATGTTCACGCGTCTATTTACATGTGAATAACTAGATTCATTCGTAGGTGCCGCATCTGGTTTGAACAGCATAAGACTTTAATTCAATTCATTGAATTCATATCATATTCATACTCATACCTAGGTCCACACGGAATCTGATTCGCAGAAATCCACAGAATTTTGGCCCATCATTGAGTCTACTTGTGTAAATGTGTACATTTATATTTATTCTGTTTTTAAATTAACTTCGACTAATACTAATTTCGTAATTATATTGACTAATATGAAAGTGTTAATTTGATTTATTTACAATACAGTTTGTACAATAATATTTTCTGTCTTTTAGTAGAGATAATTTATGAGAGACTTGCTTTGTTTACCAAATAAGTGGATCTAGATAGATTTTCATTGTAAACATTACATAAAAGTTAAAAAGGTATTGTTTTTACTTCATATATTACGTTTTTTGTTACGATACTCCCAAAATAATTCTGCATAATCCGCAGACTTTTTACAAAATTCTCTGCAGAAATAGTAAAAAACGTCAACAGATTCTGTCTGGCCCTGCTCATTCCATATCATAGACATATTCCTATAGATTCATATTCATTCATGGCTCATTAAATTCACACTTTAAGACTTGAGTTCATATCGTACTTCGTTTCGAGTTTTGGGTGAATCTATTTTGAATGGAGGGACAGAAGTCGCTCATATTTCAACAAAAATATCTTTATTTATGAAAAAAAATTGTACTTTTGAACAAATGCCTTATGAATATATTAGCATTAACATTATAACATGAACATATTAACATAACTATGTAAATATTATGGATTAGTTTACCTAAATAAATAATTATTGTTATTATCACTGCTCATGATTTTATTATCCAAAATAATAATGGTTATTTTATTATAATTTTTATTCTGCTGTAGTACTCAACTTTTTGAATTTGCATTTACTATTTACTCATATTTGTAGATTTTCTGTTTTAATTTGAACTTTTAGTATTTTATTAATTTTAAGCCTTACGGTGCTCAGCATATATAAGCACACCCCTCACTAATCTCTCTTTCAAATTCATATTTTTAATAGGAATACTCTACAATATTATATTTGTGCATATACATTAGATCAGTCAGTACAGCCAAATCTGGAGCTTATCTATCAAAATAACATATGATAACGGTCCAAAAACTAAAACTAGTACAGCCAAATGTATATATTAAAGAAATATCTTAAATACAAATTTGAAAAAGAGGAAAAAATCAAGAGATCAACATTTTTTTTGCATTATTTTGCTTGAATTTAATTATATTATATTTCAGTTTTTTTAAATATGTGTAGTGACTAAAATAATATTTTAATAAATATATCTGTATAATAAATCTGTTTTATTTAAATGCACCAAAACACATTGCCTTTATTTACTGAGAAATTGATACGAATATTAACTTTCAAAATTATGCTGAGCACAGAATTTCAGGTATAGTTTCCATTTGCCAAGGCATACTTTTAATCAAGTTTATATAAAAGTATTTTAAATATTCCTAAATATATAAAAAATTTTTCAGAAGAAAATGTTTTGAAAAATCTGTTAAATAATCTTAAATATACAGTTGAAGTCAGAATTATTAGCCCCCCTGAATTATTAGACCGCTTGTTTATTTTTTTCCCCAATTTCTGTTTAATGGAGAGATATTTTTTAAGACACTTCTATACAGCTTAAAGTGACATTTAAAGGCTTAACTAGGTTAATTAGGTTAACTAGGCAGGTTAGGATAATTAGGCAAGTTATTGTTTAATGATGGTTTGTTCTGTAGATTATCGAGAAAAAATGTAGCTTAAATGGGCTAATAATTTCGTCCCTAAAATGGTGTTTAAAAAATTAAAAACAGCTTTTACTCTATCCGAAATAAAACAAATAAGACTTTTTCCAGAAGAAAAAATATTATCAGACATACTGTGAAAGTTTTCTTGTTCTGTTAAACATCATTTGGAAAATATTTTAAAAAGAAGAAAAAAATTTGAAGGGGGCTAATAATTCTGACTTCAACTGTATATAAAAGGTTTTTCAAATCATTATCTTTTGTCACATTTTGTAAAGTAGTGAACCCTCGGTTGTTGGTAATAGTTAGTGAATAACTACTTAAATGTCATATCATATGGAATATCTTACTGTTCATATAAACTGCTTTCATAAGAAATCCCCCTTTTTATGTACCCTGAAAGAAAATAGATCAAATGTTTAGGGAAAATGAGACTGAGTAAATGTCAGTTTCATTATATGAGTGATGTTTTCACCTTCTTTACTTTGCTGCAAATTGAAATAATTGAACAATACTTTGTGCACCATACTGTATGATATAGATGCTCATGGAAAAACAAGACAGCAGGACCAGTGCTAACAACAACAAACAGCTTCAGATGTGACTCAAATGGTTATGTAATGGCCAGAGATCCAGTAGCTTACCTGTACACCAAATTAACCATGTGACCGGTGTGTGTGTGTGTGTGTATGTGGTGAGATAGAGACAGACTGAGCTGTAGTCTAGGGCTATAGAATGATAGGAAAGTGCTGATGTGTGCAGGTTCAGGGTTTGTCGCGGGCAGAAGTGCTGAGACGCTGTCAGTCTAGCTCTGTCTTTCTCCCACGGTAACACATTTGTCAAGATGGCTTGTGGTGTATCGCTGGCTGGAGACCAAACTCTGTACACACTTACTGTGTTATTGTGTTTAATTTTTCCCTCATTGCTCTGTGTGTTCTGTTCTGTTCTCTTCTATTTTATTCTGTTCTGTTTTATTCTATTCTGTTCTATTTTATTCTAATCTATTCTGCTCATTGTTTTATTTATTATTAATTAATTGTTTTATTTTAATTTATTTTTGTTTATTTTTATGTAATTTTTCTTTTTATTTAACTTTATTTAAATGTATTTAATATTAAATATTTAATTTTTAAATATTTAGCTTTATATTTAATTTAGTTTAATTTATTTTTTGTTTCATTAGAACTTTGTTTATTTTAATTAAATATTTTTTTTTATTTATTTTAATAAATTATATTTATTTAGATTATTTTTGTTTTGTTTAATTTAGCTTGGTTTAGTAATTTAGTTTTTATTTGTATTTAACGAGTTAGTTTTATTTAATTTGCACTTATTTAATTTTATTTAATAATAAAAATATTTAATTTTAAATTAAATTTTAAATATTTAGTTTTACATTTAACTTATTTTTTATTTTAATTTTGTAAAATTTTGTTTTGTTTATATATATATATATATATATATATATATATATATATATATATATATATATATATATAAATACATTTTATTTATGTTATTTTGATTTTGTTTAATTGAGCTTATTTAATTTTCCTTTTTTATTTAACTTTATTATTTTATATTAATGTTTATTTAATAATATTTAATTTAGTTTAATTCATTTTTAGTTTATTTTAATTAGTTTTGTTTTGTTTATTTCTATTTTATTTTTATTTATTCTAATAAAAGTTCTTTATTTATTATTCATATTAATTTTGTTTTGTTCAATTTAGCTTAGTTTAGTTTATTTTATTTTGTTTTTAAACTTTTACTTATTTAATTTATTTAATAATAAAAATATTTTCATATTTAACTGTTTTTAAATGTAATAATATTATATTTAATGAAATGTTTTCAGAGAATTATCATGAATTGTTCTGTGTTCTCATTCTTAGCTGTGAACTCTCTGATTTGTAGCCAACATTTGTGGTTTCTGTTAATAATTCATTTTCTGTATAAAACATGTTGATCAATGATATGGAAAAAAACACAATTCATTCTGAAACAGAAGCTTTTTGTTCATTATAGGGGATGTCTCTTACAGTAAGTGTGTGTAGTAAGCATCTGCTTTCATTATGACTGAGCAGTGGTTTCCTTTTTCAATAATGGAAACCTATCGCAGCTGTGGAAAAACTGTATTTTTAGCTTAACACAAAATTGACAGTTATTTTGTTTCACTTGATGATACATTTTCCACTTATTGTTTATAGTGTAATATTATGATAGATCTTGTAATTTAGTATACATGCATACAGACTCTCTCACCACACAAATTAAGGTCATTTTGAGTCATTTTGATTTAGTTATTTGAAGTTACTGTGTGATAGACAACAGCAATAATGAGGTTAAAATTTGACCTTAATATCTGAGTTTTAACGGGACACTTCATCCAAAGCCAGTTGGCATTTTTGTGTGGAGTTTGCATGTTCTCCCCGTGTTCCCTCACAGCCCAAAGACATGCCCTATAGTTAAACCGAATAAACTAAATTGTCCGTAGTGTATGAGTGCATGTGTGAATAAGTGTTTATGGGTGTTTTCCAATACTTGGTTGCAGCTGGAAGGGCATCCGTTGTGTATAGCTTATGCTGGAATAGTTGGCGGTTCATTCCGGTGTGGCGACCTCTGAAATAGAGGTTAATCCGAAGGAAAATAAATGAGTTCATCCAATAATGAAGATTTTGTTCTCATTGACTTCCATAGTAATTTTTTTATTCCTACTATGGATGTCAATGGCTGCTTTCTTCCAACATTCTTCAGAATATCTTATTTTGTGTTCAACAAAAGAGATTCATGAAATGAGTGAAATATTCCTTTAAAAAGACAATTAACTCTTTAAAAATATATACACACACACACACACACACACACACACACACACACACACACACACACACACACACACACACACACATCAACACATCTTGTTCTGCATTTAAACAAGAATCATTAAAAAAATTTATAAACAAAAAAACAAGCGGCACAATGGCTCAGTGGTTAGCAATGCAAGAATGTCGCTGGTTTGAGTTTTGGCTGGGCCAGTTAGCATTTCTGTGTGGAGTTTGCATGTTCTCCCTATGTTTGCATGGGTTTCCTCTGGTTTTCCGAAGTCCAAAGAGATGTGCTTTGGGTGAATTGGGTAAACAAAATTGGTGGTTGTGTATGTGTGTGTGTGTGAGAATGAGAGTCAGCGTGTATGGGTGTTTCCCAGTGCTAGGTTGCAGCTGGAAGGTCATTCTTTGCGTAAAGCATATAGTTGATGGTTCATTCTGCTGCGGTGACCCCTGGTAATCAGGAACTAAGGAAAATGAATGAATGGAATAAAAACATGTTTATTTTTTTACCTAAGTATATCTGTCATGTTGACTGCTGAAGGAACATTATTCTACCCATAATTCTGTTTCTCAGATGTAGACAATACCTGCCTTTATTAATATGCTTTCTCTGTATTTAAAATATTTTCAAAATTTCACTGGAGTGTTTTTAACACAAACTGTTGCACAATAATGTCTTTGTAGATTTCTAAGAATTGATTTTGTATCTTACATGTTGATATTGTGCAAAAAATCTATTTGATCATGAGTCATTTGCATATTTGATTATTGCTAACCTAAAATCACATTTCATTAATACTCAGTATTCAGTATAGACGAGACTTCACTGAGGCCATCTTCCAGCCTCCACCACGGCGACTGAAGCTCTGCACAAGACTTTTGGCCAGCGGAGAAATTAAAATGGTTGTGCCCAACTGAGTCGGGTTCTCTCAAGGTTTTTTTTCTTCACTCCTATCAGGTGAAGTTTTTTTTCCCTCTCCGCTGTCGCCACTGCCTCGCATGGTTCAGGATTGGTAGAGCTACGCATCGATGAATTTGCTCTTCAGTGTTTGAACTCTCAGTAATGTTTAAATCACACTGAACTGAGCTAAACTGAACTGAACTGAACTTAAACACTAAAAAACTGAACTACACTGTTCCAGTTACTATGACCATTTATGTGAAGCTGCTTTGACACAATCTACTTTGTAAAAGCGCTATACAAATAAAGCTGAATTGAATTGAAATATACTTTCATTTATTCATTTTCCTTTGGCTTAGTCCCTTTATTCATCAACTGTCACCACAGCGGAATGAACCTTCAACTTATCCAGCATATGTTTTATCCAGCGGATGCCCTTCCAGCTGCAACCCATCACTGGGAAACGCCCATACACTCTCATTCCTACACATACACAACGGACAATTTAGCGTACCCAATTCACGGTATCAGTGCATGTCTTTGGAAATCCACGCCAACACGGGCAGAACATGCAAACTCCTCACAGAAACGCAAGCTGGACTTCATTCATTCATTCATTCATTTTCTTTTCAGCTTAGTCTCTTTATTAATCTGGGTTCACCACAGCGGAATGAACCGCCAACTTATCCAGCATATACTTTACGCAGCGGATAAACTTCCAGCTGCAACCCATCACTAGGGAAACATCCACACACACTCATTCACACTCATACACTATGGACAATCCAGCTGGGACTTTTTTTTAATTTAAGTTTTTATTTAACTTTAATTTTATTAATGTACTTTTATGTAATTAATTTTATTTAACATGAAAAAAATTATATTTTTATGTTTTATAAAAAAAATTATATTCAATTTTAAATATTTAGTTTTACATTTAATTGTTGTAAAATGTAATAATATTATATTTAATCAAGTGTTTCCAAAGTATTTGCATGAATTGTGCTGTCCTCATTCTGTTAATAATTCACTTTCTGAATGCAACATGTTGATCAATAGTATGGAATAAATCTATTTGATCATAAGTAATTTGCATACATTTGATTATTGCTAACCTAAAAATAACATTTGATTATTACTAACCCAATTCTCAGTATTCTTGCTCACATCCTGATCTACATTTTAAAAAATCACAGATTCACACCTCTGAACCACAAAATCAACAACTAAAAAAATCCCCGACTGATAGAAGAACTTCCCCTTTTCACCTCATTTCACATTATTTTAAAAAATGTTTTCACTTGTGTGTGTTAATCAACATTTCATCCAGTTACAAACTCTGTAAGTGAGGCTGCACTGGCAACCTTTAAAAACTGAAGCTAACTTCTGCTAACTGTGATCAATACTTCATAAAAGAAGACCTGTGTTGTAAATATTTGAACAGAACTTTCTCCTGGTCACGTTTTAGTCCTATTTTGGCTAATGTTAATTTTAAACCAGGAAAAAGGGATGCAGGATTTCGGATATGGGCTAAAAAAGGTTAAGGAAAGTACAAAATATGTACGATGAGGATGAAGTATTTATGTTCATCGCAGCAATTTCAAACAAGTATGACATTTCAAAGACCCATTTTTTTAAAAATATCTTCAACTTAGAAGTTTTATATCCTCATCTCAAAATCATCCATTAGATATTCCTAACATTTCCTTGTTAGAGGCAGCAATTAAGGACACTATTATGATAAAGATTCAATCTCCATGTCTGTTCGTGTCTGGCTCTAACAAATCCTCAGAATCCAAACTAAGGTTATGGAAAGAAGATATAATGAAATATTTGTAGAGGATTGGAATGAGGCATGTAAGAAAGCTCAGATACAAACAAACGACAGAAGCCTGAAACTCGTAGAGTACAAAAGGCTAATGGGAACGTTGAAGTCAGAATTATTAGCCCCCCTGTTTATTTTTCTCCCAAATACTGTTTAACGGAGAGAAGATTTATCCAACACATTTCTAAACATAATAGTTATAATTACTCATCTCTAATAACTGATTTATTTTATCTTTGCCATCATGACAGTAAATAATATTACACTAGATATTTTTCAAAACACTTCTATACAGATTAAAGTGACATTTGAAGGCTTAACTAGGTTAATTAGGTTAACTAGTCAGGTTAGGGTAATTAGACAAGTTATTGTATAATGATGGTTTGTTCTGTGGACTATCGAAAAATATATAGCTTAAAGGGGCTAATAATTTTGACCTTAAAATGGATTTTAAAAATTAAAAACTGCTTTTATTCTAGCTGAAATAAAACAAATAAGAAGAAAACATATTATCAGACACACTGTGAAAATTTTCTTGCTCTGTACAACATCAAGAAAAGGGGGGGGGGCTAATAATTCTGACTTCAACTGTAACTCCTAATATGTTGCACAAGTTTAATGATAATATTCCAGATACCTGTATAAAGTGTAATTCAATTAGTTGTGATATGCAAACTAAAAAAAAGTGATAAATGTTTTTCTACGAAAAAAAAAAAAAAGAACAAGGCCGGTGTGTTTATGCTGTGGATTGTTCCATGACACTTTTAAAGTTTTAAAGTAAACTCTTCCCTAGATGGAAAAAGCAGGCTGCTGATTTCAGTACAAGCAAAAAAACATCAGCTTCTTGTGAATCGACACGTCATTCACAGCTGATAAATAATAGAACAACCTCTGTTTTACAACAAACCCAGCCACGCCCATCACACTCACACACACACACACACACACACACACACACTTTGACTTTGTACACTTGCACTTTGATGTGACACAGATTTTCATGAAACAGCTTTTGTTGTTCACCCACTAGCATAGCATCCCTCGCACACGCTAAAGCTAAGAGAGCGCAGATGGTAATTATGTGTCATGGGTTGCATTAGCAGAGGCTGCTGAAGTGGAATAGAGGGCTATTACCATCTCAGCCCCAAGTTATAAATACATAGAGGTTTCATTTAGCCTGCTATGATTCAATCCCACCCTTATTCAGTCTCCATGTTTAGAATGAGCAGATTTGTGGAGACTGTATGGGATTTTCCTGTTTCCGTCGGGCACTTTTGCATTCTTAATGTACTTCTACAGTATGGAGCACCTCTTTCATAATGGGTCAAGACATCGGGACGCGGCGTGTGGCAGTGTGTAAAAGCACTCGGCGGAAAGTGGGTCACATTGACTGCTGTCACTGCGTACCTTGCAGATCTATGAATGCATGCCAGCAGAAAAAAACAGCCAGCTTTAGTTCATTCTGCTTCATGCTGCGGCCCTGCTGGACATGTGATAGATGGAAATATATGGAAATTACATATGTGACATACAAGGTCATATTTGGATTTCACGTATATAACATAGGGCGACACAGTGGCTCGATGGTTAGCGCTGTCACCTCACAGCAAGAAGTACGCCACTTCAAGTTCCGGCTGGGCCAGTTGGCGTTTCTGTGTGGAGTTTCATGTTCTCTTCTTGTTCACATGGGTTTCCCCTGGGTGCTCTGGTTTCCCACCACAGTCCAAAGACTGTGCGCTATAGGTGAATTGAATAAACTAAATTGGCTGTAGTGTATGTGTTTAAATGAGAGTGTTTCCCAGTACCTCGTTGCACCTGGAAGGGCATCCGCTGTGTAAAACGTATGCCTGATAAGTTGGTGGTTCATCCCGCTGTGGCAACCCCTGATGAATAAAGAGACTGGGCCGAAGGGAAAATGAAATATATGTCTTATATTTGGCCAAATATGAATTTATATGAACACACACACATATGTACTTGCCTATAAATGTCCTCACAAGTATAGCAATACCAGTACATCTTGACTTTATGGGGAATGTTTTTTGGTCGGCTTAATAAACAAGAAAGTCACTGGTTCCAGTCCCGGCTGGACCAGTTGGCGTTTTTGTATGGAGTTTGCATGTTCTCCTTGTGTTGGCGTGGGCTTCTTCCGGGTGCTCTAGTTTCCCCCCACTGTCCAAAGACATGCGGTACAGGTGAATTGGGTAAGCTAAATTGTCCATACTGTATGTATGTGTATAAGAGAGTGTATATTTTTTTTCCAGAGATGGGTTGCAGCTGGAAGGGCATCTGCTGCATAAAACATATGCTGGATAAGTTGCCGATTCATTCCACTGTGGCAACCAAAAATTAATAAAGAGAATAAACCGAAAAGAAATGACTGAATGTATGTGTGTGAATGAGAGTGTATGGGTGTTTCCCAGTGATCAGTTGCAGCTGGAAGAGCATCCGCTTCATAAAACATATGCTGGAAAAGTTGGCGGTACATTGTAGCGACACCAGATTAACAAAGGGATTAAGCTGAAAAGAAATGATTGAATGATCATAAAGGTCCTGACAACATATGTTTTTATGTTACCTTAACTTAATTTAGAAAGTTAGTCGGGCTTCAACTAGTTTTTTTTTTTAGGTTAAACAAAATGTAACTTGGTGATGTAAGTCAGCTTAATTGATGTAAGTTAAAAGGACTTGTAAAGTTAAATTTGGTTCAACCTAAAATTTTAATTGAGCAACACTTTTTACAGTGTAGTTATTCTACTATTCAACTATGCGTGTCGTTTGCGCCCCTAATAGTATTTCTAAGGGCCCTAAAAATGGCCAACAGCCCCCCTCCCTCCCAAGCAGCGCCCCTGATTCAAGGTATAAGGAAAATATTTGATCTTGGTACTATTTACATAATGGTTACACATCATAACATTTATTCGTTCATATTACTTCGGCTTAGCCCCTTTATTTATCAAGGGTCAACACATCGGAATGAACCGCCGACTTGTTCAGCATGTTTATGCAGTGGATGCCCTTTCAGCTGCAACACAGTACTGGGAAACAACCATACACTCTCACATTCACACTCATACACTATGGCCAATTTAGTTTATTCAGTTCACCTAGACCAGGGGTGTCAAACTCAATTCCTGGAGGGCTGAAGCCCTGCACAGTTTAGTTCCAACCCTGATCCAACACACTTACCTGTAGGTTTCAAACAAGCCTGAAGGACTCAATTAGTTTGATCAGGTGTGTTCAATTAGGGTTGGAACTAAATTGTGCAGAGCTGCGGCCCTTTTGGAACTGACTTTGACACATGTGACCTAGACTAAGGGCGTACTCAGACTATGCCATCCGAAGCGTGCCGAGGCCCATTTCCCGAATCGTTTGAGAAGTGTGAGTCCTCTGAATAAGAATTCTATTTCCTTTTCTGGTTACTTTGAGAGTTTGAAACGTTGCAGAAAGTGATGTCACATGACCTGTTCTGGTTTTGAAGCGCCGCAGCAATTGATGTAGCTTCTTCACTTTCGGGCTCAGGCAAAGAACCGTAAAGTGAACCGTCCTCAGGCACACCTCTTCCAACTGGGCCAGGGCCCCCCAAGTGAACCATGCCTGAGCCCGATTCAGAGCACTCACACTTCTCAAATGATCCGGGAAACGAGCCTTGGCACAGTTCGGATAGCATAGTGTGACTAGGCCATAACCCGAAAAGAAAATGAATGAATGAATTCACCTATAGCACATGTCTTTGGACTTGTGGGGGAAACCGGAGCACCCAGAGGAAACCCACGAGAACAAGGAGAGAACATGCAAACTCCACCCAGAAACTGACTCAGCTGGGGCTCGAACCTACATCATGACATTCTTAAATGAAATAATTATCTTGCTCCTCGAAAATGTTCCTTCTTTCCTCCAACAGTGACACACTTATTTGTCAGTGACCCATTAACAAACCCAACAATGTCATTGGACATAAAAGTAAACTGATATCTTTACACTAGCGTGGTGGTCTCTGTCCCTTCCCCCTCGCTCAAGTAAACAGATTTATACTACGCAGGCATTAGTCCAGAGCAGGAATCAGGACATGAGGATGAGTTTGTGAAGCTCGAGTGTGTGTGTTTTCGAGTAGTAATATGTACTAGAGAGATTGACAGATTAGGTTGGCCTACAAAACCATTTCCTCTGCTTCAGAATGACATTTACGAAGCGTTTTGTTAATCATATTAATAAATGAATAAAGTGCACTTTCGCTCATGCGTTATGTGAAGTATGGTGTTAATATCTGCCAGGTGTGTGTATGTGTGTGTGTGAGGGCCAGAGTCACTGTGAGAGTCCTTGTTTGCTGTGTTCATAGTGGGAATCACCATGGCAACTGCACTAGCAGCGCAGTGTGAAGTGGAGAGCGGGCGCTGGAGTGTGTGTGTGAGAGTGTGTGGATGAGAGGAGTCATCAACACTGAGACACAAAGAAAAGCAGAGAAGTAAAATATTCAGCACAAGATGGATGGCCAGAAAATCTGATGACAGTAATAGGTTTAATGTCACAGTGCCAATTACTTCTTCAACTAACTGTGTGATCTGTAATTAGCTGGAAAGGGGTCGACTCGTCAGTCACTTCAGTTCATCAAGAGTTAACTGTGAAATGAAAAGAGATTGAGAATAAAAGAAGGGAGGAGTGTGTGTGTGTGTACGTGAGCGTGCACCGAGCATGCTCCTCCTGCAGGCTGTCTGTGCTCTGTGCTAACTTCCTGTGCTATTTCTCTTCCTTAACAGACCGGCCGATTCAGAAGGGGAGAGCAGCAAACTGGAGCACACACACACACATCTCGGCTCAGTGAACAGGAGAGGATAGAAGACAAGCCCTGAGAAAGGATTACAACCTCTCGAGCCATCAAAGACTTTACAGTTTGTTTTGTACTGTCATCGTAAACTTTTATGGTTCTCTTTTGACGCCCCGATTTTAATTGACAGTATCTGTCAGGTTTGTAGTTGATATATTTGGCGTGCAACTGTTTGTTTTTGTTTCCTGGTTTCTTTTTAGTATTAACGAGAAGATTGTTCAAGTGAAAGGACTTTTGTATTCCTGTTGGTCTGGTTATCTTTCCGTTTATTGTTTAAACGACCTTTTATAGCTAAGAGGAAGAAATGACTTATTAAATGGAATTTTTCCAACGGGGAAACTGACTGGAATTTTGCTGAGACCTTGACAGAAATTCTTTTGTATATCAGCACTGCGCACGTTCTTGAGGTTTGGAGCTTGGGTGAAATCTTTCCGTGGAAGAAACTGGGACGTTTCACTTGAACTCCTCTAACCCAAACTTGCTGACCTCTCTAAAAGACTCAAGTGGGAGATTATTACAAAGTTTTTCCTAGGAAATGGGATCCGAAAAGGACTCTGAATCCCCCCACTCCTCGGTTAGCGGCATTCCCAATCCCAAATGTCGTGGACCGGGCAAGAAGCAAGGCAGGATCTCTTTTCATAGCCTCTTCCATAGCAAACGTGGGCCTAGGGGGAGCAAGGCTAATGTGGGCACTCCTCTCGCTCAACAGCTGCACCAACAGCAGCAAATCCAGCAGCAGCAGCTTCTGCAGCCCCCCACGCCCACCAATGTGTCTTCAGACCCTTCAACGGCAGATCCCGCCGAGCCACTCTCCACTAGCCAGGCCTCTCTGGGAGGTCAAGAACTCCTAGAATGCCCCCTGTGCCTGGTGCGGCAACCTGCGGAGCAGCTTCCCGAGCTCCAGGGATGCAGCCATCGCTCTTGCCTGTGCTGTCTACGGCAGTATTTGCGGATCGAAATCACAGAGAGCCGAGTGCAGCTCAGCTGCCCAGAGTGCGCTGAGAGACTTGCCCCATGGCAGGTGGCCCTCATCCTGGATGATCCTAACCTGATGGAGAAGTATGAAGAGTTCCTGCTGCGCCGCTGCCTGGCGTCAGACCCTGACTGCCGATGGTGTCCCGCTCCAGACTGTGGGTAAGAATCTTTGGAAATCCTAAAAGATGCACAGTTGCCTATTTGTTTTGTTGGTTTATTTACTCTACACGATCAAAAGTTTGCAGACCCTGAGTTTGGCAGGATTCCTAGATTCCACTGAAGATGCGTCATGCTACTGCATACAGTCACGTTCTAGGGAATTGTGGGCAGTTTTAGACCGTTGGGGAGGGTCATTACTCTTCTAGTATGACAGTTCTTCTGTGAGCAAAGTGAGGTCATTTTAGAAATGATTTACTGAGTAAATGATGTTGACCAACTTAAGTAACTTCAGTGAGGGACAGATCACCCATAAATGAAAATGACCTCATCATTTACTCCCCCTCATGTGATTTTAAACACTTTTTAAGATTCCTTCTTCTATTAAACACACAGTGTGTTTTGAAAATGCTGATTGATGGTAGGCATTGACCTACATGGTAGGAAAAAATATGATAAAAAGTCAATGAGTATCATCAACCTGCATTCCTTAAAACATCTTCTTTTGTGTCCAATAATATAGGTTTGGAACAAATGAAGGGCGAGCTAGAGCTTTCATTTTGCATTAACAATCCCTTTAGATCTGAATCCAAAGTTTTGGTTTGATTTTCAAAAAGTTGGTTGGGAAATGTAGGCATCAGATCAATCGACTATATATACTTAAAACAAACCAGCTTTAAAGGGCTTTTCTAATTTGTAGGCCCGATCCTAATTCTACTCCTTAGCCCTTATCCCTACCCCTCATTTTGCACCTTCATGTGAAAGGGTAGGAGTGTGCCAATTCTCTTTAGCTAAGGGCTAGGAGCTAAGGCGTAGGGCTAAGGGAAAGGCTAGATACCCCTTGAAGCTTTGTCCGAAATCGCATACTTCCATATTATACAGGACGCTAAAATCAGTATGCGAAAAGTAGCATGTCCGAATTTATAGTATTTGAAAATCAGTATGGGAGAAGTACCCGAATGACCTACTACTTCCGGCGATATTCTGAAGTGCGCATCTCATGTAACCTGCGCCAGGGCTTAATTTGTGCCAGAACACATCGGACCCGGCACCTCTGATCAAATCTGATCAGACACCTCATTTTTCGATCTCACCCGCTGTTCACTTTCACTTTCTTCCGCGACTCCCCAACCCTCTTCACTTTCATCTACGTCAACCAACCCCCGCCCTGGCTCTTAACTTACGACCCCCCTCCGGTATCCTAAGTCCCACTATTTCCCCAACACCCCTCTCTTCACTTTCGTGTGCGACACCTCTACATTCTCGGCTTGAGCATGCCAAATCAGTTACCCAGATCTGTTCCGTGACCTCGCGATTTGCAAATTAAGCACTCTGCTGCACTAGCCCATGATGCCCAACGCAACTGACGTGTGACCATGGCAAAATGGTGGATGTAGTATGTCGAACTCCTTTCATACTGCTCACATTCATACTGTTCAGAACGTACTTTTCTAAGGGCCGAGTAGTATGTTTAAATTCAAATGCAGTCCCTACTGAGTAGTAGGCGCTTTTGGACGCAGCTGATGACATATGATGACTTGTGCAGGTGCTGTAGTGCTGTCCCATATTTTAGGGGTAAATTTTGAAGCCCTTCCCCTTCACACTCTGTTTCAAGGGTCAAGGGGAAGGAGTCGGGGTACAAAAATAAAATTGGGATTGGGCGTTAGCTGTCAGTGTTTAACCCTTAACCGTCACCCCACATTTGGAATTCATGTTTAAAAATTATAGGTAATATACGCACATTATACATAGCTTCTCAAGATAAGTTCAGAAAAATGTACTGAAAAACATCCCCATTACAAAACAGTTAGGGGGTTAACCATGGTCATTGTATTGCAGAAGGAGGTCTGAAAATATAGACCGATTTCAGTCCCTCATATCATGTTTAATTTCCTTTTCCCTCTGCCACAAATGATCAGATATGACTGCTGAGCTATTCTGTTCCTGATATCTGACGTGACTTCATACTTAATCATCCATTTACTTGGATGTTTGTTTCACCAAGCATTATACTTCCCTGTAATCATTGCCGGACATGATCATAAGCAATGGTTGACATATAGTGGTGCCCTGTATGCATCTGTCATGCTCCATTTGTCTCATTTGAATGCTTTGGTTCCAGCGAAATCACTAATAAAATGCAACTTGATCTGCTACTGTAACTGAACGCATGCGCTGACAGGTGAATGCCACTTTTGATGGATCGGAATTATGCTGAAAACATTAGTCTGAATTTACACAAAGAGATTTTCAGCCATAATAAATGGTTGATCTAAGTAGTGCTCATCAGAAAATGTGTTTTGGTGTCAGTTTCATGTCAAGCTACAAAAGGTAAACAAGTATAGGCTTGTTTTTAGTTAAATTAAAACTTTAACTTCAACTTTGGTGTTTAAGAAAAAAAAAAAAACGGTCAAACTCTTAATCTCTGGCACAGAAACCAGGACACTCCCCAGAGCTACATCAGCTCATGTCCCATCTGGACCCCCTATGACTGAAATCCTAGTATGACCCCTGACTTAAGCATCCATTGACCAATAAGGATCTCAGAGAGATGGCTACAGCTTTCAGAAATTTAATTTGCAGTATTCCCTCTTGCTTTCAGCCTGACATAGCTCTTCCCACACCCTCAAAACAGAGCTTACGCATTGCTATTCGTCAAACAGTCTCCAGTGTGTAGGCATCCAAAAATTGCTCAAACGTTGGTTGTTATTTTTTGTTCGTTTTCTGGCTTAACATGCTCTTGAATCAGAATGAAAATCAGCAATGGTCCACATTTTAACCTTTTAAATAGGATGAAAGCTATTCTTTTTTACAGAAATTAAACAAGTTTATAATGTTATGACTCCATTTCTTTGGTAATAGGCTCATTTCACAACTCGCATAGAGTTAAACATTTCAGTTTTGAATCCAATCAGCCAATCTCTGGGTCTGGTTGGATCAATTTTAGCTTAGCTTAGCAACAATCATTGAATCAGATTAAACCATTAGCATCTCAATTTAAAAAGAAATTTGACTCTTCTGTAGTTACATTGTGTATTAAGACCAATACATCCATCCTATTACGCAGCAATGTTACCTTGTACCTAGCTGGGGACTATTTTTTTAAGCATTACGTAATATCATTGCGCCTGCGTCATGGTACGGCAGCAGCCTTGATTATTACGCAGGAATGAGAGTATAGATCCTAGCCATATCAACCTAGAAAGTAGCAACTTTTAATCTTCCGTTAATCTTAGTGCTCAGTGTAAATACAGTCAGGAGTCACACTTTAAATAGGAAACACACCTGCCTGGGTGTTTTAAGTATACCTTGTAAGACGTTGATTAGCTTGTTCAGGTGTGTTTGATTAGAGTTGGGGCTAAATTCTGCAGGACACCGGCCCTCCTGGAACAAGTTTGGTGATTTATGCTAAGCTAAGCTAAAAGTGCTCCTTCATTTTTTTATTAATCTTAGTACACAGTGTAAATACAGAATAGTCAGGCTTTTATTAGGAAAATTATCAAAACTGTTTTTGAAATTTTAGAGTGAAATGCTAATGGTCTAATCTGATTTATTGATTTATGCTAACCTAAGCTAAACATGCTCCTTCATTTTCCAATATTATTAGTGCACAATGCAAATACAGAAGATTCAAGCTTTAAGTAGAAAAATTATCAAAATACTTTTTTAAAATGTTAGAGTGATATGCTAATGGTCTAATCTGATTCAATTATTTATGCTAAGCTAAAAGTGCTCCTTCGTTTTCCATTAGTCTTAGTGCACAATTGAAATACAGAAGAGTCAAGTTTTAAGTAGAAAATTTATCAAAACTCTTTTTGAAATTTTTGAGTGAGATGCTAATGGTCTAATCCGATTCGATGATTTATGCTAAGCTAAGCTAAAAGTGCCCTCTTTAGACCAGGAGATCAGCTGAATAGATTCAAATCTGGTATAACTCAACTTTTTAACTGTAGGCGATTTGTGAAATGAGCCTGTTTCCTATTTCCAAAAAAAACTGTGTGTTTCTTAAAATGTAACTCTGAACACATAGCTCAGATCTTTGTCAGAATCTGTAGAAGTACAGGAAAGCATTTCACACTTTTTTGTGTGTGTTCTGTGTGCTTCGGCGAGTGTAGGAGGCACTTGGACTGCAATAGGGAACACTTGGGCTTGTGTGGGAAGTCTACTTTAACTGGTGTGTCATTCTGAGAGAGTGTTTTAGTTTACAACCTGTCCAAGGTTTGTCAATCATAATGCTGCGCCTGTGACCTATATTTAAGGGACATGATTCTGTCTCAGCATGTTTGACTCACTGCCACTTCCTATCAGGCCCACTGAGGGGGTTTTAGATGGACTGGGAGTTTTTCAAAGAGGCCATTAGAGGTCACACCACTGACTAATAGGGTGTTAATAGCGTCATTGAGAGTTGTAAAATGCAAGAGTGGCACTTTTTGATGCAGGATGCGAAAAGTTTCATCCAAAAATCTCATTTGTCTCTTTGAAGTCTAATTAGAAATCTAGTTAACTAGAACACATGCATTAAATACTAGAAATACACTTCATTGAACACAGGGGCGGACTGGCCATCTGGCAATTCTGGCAAATGTCAGAAGGGCCAGACCAATTTTTAAATGTGGGCCGGTCAGTTTTTTTTAAAATATGTATTGTTTTTAAGTGCAGACAGCTTTTATCTCTTGCTAGATGTGATATTATGATGATGATAATAATAATAATAATAATAATAATGATAATAATAATAATAAATGTTAAGCATTTGGCCCAATCGGCAACTGCCGCTTGGTTTCAAGATGTGTCGACCCAATCCGAGGTTACCCATACATATAGGCAAGAATGTCATATTATTTCACCATCTGTAGACTAAATAGTGAATGTGCGTGTCTGTGGGTGGGGCTGTTTCGGTGTGGTAATTTGGACTGGTGTGGCTACAGTGCCAGGGCTGAATTTTTGTCCCAGTCCGCCCCTTATTGAACATGTACACAATGACATCACCTATTTACCATATAACTGCAGATTGACTATGCTTATACACTCACCAGCCACTTTATTAGGTACCCCTTACTAGTCCCAGTTTGTTTGTCGGCTGCACTTCCATGATGCAAATCTCCCATTCCACCACATCCCAAAGGTGTTCTATTGAATTGAGATCTAGTGACTAGGGAGGCCATTTGAGTACAGTGAACTCTTTGTCATGTTAAAGAAACCAGTCTGAGATAATTCACGCTTTATGACATGGTGTGTTATTCTGATTACAAATTTGCGTTAAAGTGCAGTTCGACAGATGTACCTAATAAAGTGGCCGGTGAATGTACATAATAGCTTTCACTGTAAAAAGCTCTTAGTTGTTAATTAGTTAAAGTTATTAGTAACTAATACAATTAAAGTAACTAGCAACCTTAACCTTTTTGTAAAGCTGCTTTCAAACAGTAATTATTGTGAAATGCACTATACAAATAAACTTGAATTTAGTTGAATTTAATTGAAATAATCTCAGAACTTAGATGATAGACAGCTTTTCGGTTCATTCAGTCTCAGAGATGACAGAAAAGCTTCCCCAGTAAATTTCCGGAGTATCAGTTCCAGTCTGTGGTGCTGCTTATTACCCATCAGCCCCCCAACCAGCTCCGCTTCAGCTTGACTGAAAGGCCAGAGCTGCCAATGGGAGAAAGGAACAGCTTGTTTCTCTCTCCCTCTGTGATGAGCTGCTATGGCAACTGAGATGCGCCACTGAGGTAGAGTTGCTATGGGAAACCGTGACTGGTATTTGATTAAGACAATCATTGGCCACTCGCTTGACCGTTTGCATGCCACAGCGTCTTTGCGAGGCTCAAATGAGAGTGTTGGTTTCTTTGTCTTCCGCCCTAGTGAGTGTTCAGGGATACCATAATCATGTGTAATGAGGTCGGCTTGACTCTACTTGTAGGCTGTGTGTGTGTGTAGGTAATTGGAAGCTCTTTGTGTTGGACATTTTACAGTTCTCCATTGCAGCTGAGCTGATTAATGAGGTGTCGACTCAAAGAGGAATGCTTTCTTCAGAACCCTACAGGTCGAAACATGCACCTGAAATTAAAGCAATTGTTTGTGTCACGCATAAGTCAGTGTTGAGGAGGTTGGATTAGGTTTTAATTCGAAGGAAGAAGTCAGCTTCCTTTCACTGGAACAACTCGTCCCGGTTGTTAATATTTATATGTGGAATGTAAAAAGAAACCTGTGCTATTAGCGACGCAGGTAGCCAAGAAGTGAACTGCAGTCAGCTTGTAATGTGCAAAAACCTGAACATAAGTTAGGCCCATTGCCAATTCTATTTTTGTACCCCTACCCCTTCCCCTTGGCCCTTGAAACAGAGTGTGAATGGAAAGGGCTTTAAAGTTTACCCTTTAGAAATGGGACAGCACTACAGCACCCACACTCATCATCATGTTATCGTGAGCTCTTGCTTCACATGAGATTGACGATCGCGGCTGCTGTAGTTATTCCAGTCGTGTTATTTTTTGGTGTTCATCTTCAGGAAATCAGTGAAAGCATAAATTATTTTATAATATAATGTGGCAATAAGATCGTAACTCTACTGCGCATTTACACCGGGGCCATATTCATCTATGTAAACACACAAAAACAACATTATTATTATAGCAGACACTGTAAAAAGCTCATTCCCAGCCACTAGATTTTTCTGACAGTGTATTCGAGTGTCATCGAGTGTCAGAATGTTGTGGGACTGCTATACAGGAGTTATTATTATGGGTTATAGATTGCCAAATTTAGCTGTTTTTATTTAGCGTTTTTTTTTTAAGCATGATGATAAAACATGAATGCGGTTAAGATTTTATTAAAACATGTGTTTGTTTGTTGTAAAAATTTGTAATAATGACACTAAAAACACTAATTTGTGGATCTCCTTACTTCCGGTTGAAGCCATGCTGCCGTTATAGCAGGTGTATTCTGGTAAATTTGCTTAACCCTTGTGGTCCTGAAAAATCTCAGTTCAAATAGGTATATAGCCCTTCCCCTTAGCTCTACGCCTTCATGCTAAAGAGAATTGAGACACTCCTACCCCCTCAAGTGAATGCACAAAACGAGGGGTAGGGGTAAGGGCTAAGGGATAAAATTGGATTTGGGCCATAGTGTCCCGATATACTCCGGAAAAAAAATGTATTCTTCAACTAACCCTTGCTGGGGATGTTTTCATCCACTCTGTGGTGATTTTGAGTCTTAATTAGGCCATAACTTTTTCTGTTTTTCATCTAGAATGATTTTTGATGACAAATCTTATTTTGAATTATATTTTGAGAAAATGCTTTGAAATAATAATAATAAAAAAAATTAACAATACACTCTGAGCAAATTTACTAGTCATTTTTTATGTTCAGGATAAAAACATCCACTGAATTAAACTGCTGTAAAAATGCATCAGATTAAAATTATTTTTTTTTTTGTATAAATCTTTTAATCAACCTTGATCAAAATCTTGATCAAAACTACTAAATTGCTTAGAAAATGACAGGATTTTAGCTCTTTAGTTGCCAAGTTCATAAATGATGTCACTGATTTGGTGAAAAAACACACAAAATGACGTATTTTCAATATAAAAAGTAATTGTGGACTGGATTTGACCTTTTATCACAGTCTTTCACAGACATGTGAAACATCATTGTCTTTAAACCATTGTTTTATTTATTGATTTTCATTTTGTTCTCCCTAATTTACTGTTGGTGGCTGTTTTTGCCCCATTAACTTCCATTACAACCACATTTTTTATTACAAAACTATGACACCATATAATCCTGCATTTTTGATAGTTGGTAGTTTTTCCTGTTGGGAAGAGGTAACATTTGTCATTTATACTGTTGATCATCAGTTGGAACCATTAACCCTTTAGATAAGCCTGTGCAAAAAAAGCTTAGTTCCTGGATTTTATAGGGAGTTTAACAGGAAATTAAAGTGTGTGTATGTGTGGCTGTGAGAGATGACCTTTACACACTTACCTTGACGTGTCTGAGAAAATCTAAATATGCATCTCAGCTCTCAGAACTACATGGAGTAAATAAAAACAAAGACTGTCTATTTATGCACCATCAAATATGGTTATAATGGAAGTGAATGAGGCAAAAAAGCCACCAACAGTAAATTAGAGAGAAAAAATAAAATCTGACAATGCATAAAAGCCAATGTTTTTACTTTTTATATTTAAAATTTGCTGTTTTGTGTTTTTTCCAAAAATTAGTGACATAATTTGAGAATTTGCCAATTAAAGACTTAAAATGCTGTAATTTTTTAAGCAATTTAGCAGTTTTGATCAGAACACTGAGATTGATTTACAGATTTATGCAAAAAAATGTAAAAAAAAATATTTATCCAATGCATCTCTACAGCAGTTTAATTCATCCCTAACATAACAAAAGGATAGTACATTTGAACAGTGCACAAGAGTTAAAACATGCTGCTGTATACTGATAATAATGCCATGCGTCATCCGAGATACAGAGATCAACATTTTGATGCAAATATGGGATGCTTGTTTTGCTATCAATAACAATCACACACACACACACACACACACACACACACACACACATACACAAATGATAAAACCACAGTTAAGAAAAACCTTTATCATTGTGATGTTGAAGTATTTGTCACATGTCAAAAGATCTGCTCATTTAAGTCACACTTTTATGGTCGTTTGATTATAAAGACTACAGATTATGTATTGCCTTCAAGTAGAAATCAGTCTACAGGCTCGCATAAAAAACAAGCAAGGTCTTGTTTTTAATAGGTTTCGATGACACATTGGCAATAAAAAGTGATTAATTCATGGAAATTCTTACATTAGGCCACTGTGAATATTTTTTTAATTCATAATATGTGTCATCATCATCATTGTGCTCATAATGTAGTTGTTCTGGGTTTGAAGTAGAATTTGGCAACCAAGCTATGTTCTTATGAAAGGGGGAAAAACTGCAACTGGAATAAGTTGGAAGCCCTCAGAGCAGGAACACACAGAGTGCAATAAATCCTCCCACAGTTTTTTCCATAATGTCTGTACCTGTTAGTGTTTTTCTTGCCTTTTAAAAGAATTTGACATTACAATGATTCTGAGCAAGGAACATACTTACATTTTAGTGTATTTGATTACTTTTCACTATGAGTATTCCTCCTAATTTTACTTTAAAGAGTCGCAGAATACAACAGCATGTGCATATGGTAATCCTACAGAACCCGCTTGCCTTACTATTACCATCTAATACCATCTCTGTAACATATACTTCAGTGTAAGAGTAGACTGCACACAGCTAGGTGTAATGATATCTCGTGTTACTTAAATTATAGATTCTCTAGAAGTGTCTGTTGACCTGTTTGCATTGTTCTCCTGCCAGTTTCGCAGTCATTGCCTCCGGATGTGCCAGTTGCCCCAGGTTGGTGTGCCGAAGAGAAGGGTGTGGTGCCGAGTTCTGTTACCACTGCAAGCAAGCGTGGCATCCTAACCAGACATGTGACTCTGCCCGCCAACAGAGAGCGCTGTCCTTGAGAACGCACAGTAACCATTCACCCAGCTACACAGCCGAGCAGGGGCACAGTGAGTATGCAATCATCAGCTTTCTATCCCATAAACTTAAGAGAGACTTACGTCAGGTCTAGAGTCCGTAATAATGATGCGGTCTTCATACCTCAGTTAGAAGGCTACTAACTAGCAACACAGATAAACCTAGCAATGACCTAGACATCAACAAGATCAAGATCTAGAAATCATCTGGATTACAATTGTTACATCTAACTAGTGGCCAAAACGTAACAAATGCATAGCATTTCCTTGGTAACCCCTGAGCAACCTACCAGAGTGTTGCATAGCATAGAAATGCCTACCATAGCATCACATAGCATAGCAGAGCATTGCATAAATCGCTTACCATAGCATCACATAGCATAGCACCTGTATTACCTTGGGAGTCAACTAGTGACACCTCTAGAAACCATCTAGAAACCATCTGGATTATAATCTTTACACTTGACTGGTGGACAAAAACATAACAAATGCAAAGCAACTCCCTCGTAACCCCTGAGCACCCTACCAAATGCAAACAATTTCCAGTATATGTTATGCTACGGACCTTTAGCATATTAGTGCTTTACTTTGTTTACTGTGCTAAGCACATATCATACAGCGTTTATTACTTTGAAACAGACGGCCACAAATTAAAGGCTAAAAATAAACTGTGAAAGCTCTACCTGTCTGGTTTATTGTGTTTAAGAGTGCCACCAGCCACTCATATAATTTGATCTGCTGCATGCTTCCCCCCCTTGAGCACTTTCATTTTGTAAACCTCTCTTTGTTTCACTGTAGATTATTGAGGTTTCTATTTCCCTAAAGGATGCTCTCCTCCTCCTCAAGTTGTCTCCTAACCTCCTGAATTAAAGCAGGAGGAGTCTGCTAACGTCTCTCCCCGCTCTTATTCCCGCCTGACATTCAGAAAGCGCTTCCTCAGCACACATTGTTTACAGCAGATTCTGTCTGCTTGCACACATTCTAAATCCCAACCCTTTAATCCCCACTCAGCTGATGACATCAAGCCTTGTCCTCGATGCGGTGCCTACATCATCAAGATGAACGACGGCAGCTGTAACCACATGACCTGTGCTGTGTGCGGCTGTGAGTTCTGCTGGCTCTGTATGAAGGAGATTTCAGACCTGCACTACCTCAGGTACCCTCAGCCATACATCAGGGGGAATTTAACTGAATGTTTTCTTACTTCTTTTGGTATGGACTGAAAATATAAATAATACTAGCTCACATAGCATTCACATTGTCATTTTGAAGAGTGAACCTAAAGATAGAAACACAAAAATAGAGCTTTTAAATGCCAAACATTCAACACAATGCACTCTTTGTACATTGCTCAACATATATGAGTACACCCCTCACAAATCACTCATTTAAAGTAATATTTTCAACACAGGCTCATTGTGAAAACTTACCTCAGTGTACATTTATAGAGAGAGCGAATTATGTAGCCAGAGCTACGTATGGCTGTATTTCGTCTTTAAAACGAACGCTACAGGGCGGTGTGACGCCGCAGACAGATTCTGTTTCTTTTCGCGCTACCAGCTGACTGCTTACCTCTGTGTGGATAACTTTTGCGCTTTTACCAGTTTGCCCAGTACATCACCATGTATGTCAGTGGACTTGTGACGCAGAGAAGAGTTGACTGCGACGATGGGGTTTGAGTCTGATGAAGAACAGTTCCAAAAAGCTGGTAAAACTAAAACAAAAAGGCAAAAAATAAAATAAACAAGTAAATAACAGGGTAAGAATGTGGTAAGATCTGAAAATCAGGCGGCCGCGAGGAGTTTTCTCTTTTTGGACTGCTTTTGAAAATGCTGTTGGTTGGATATAAGGAAGGGGGTGATTGGGTCAATCAGTGCTTTTGAAAACACTATTGGTTGGGTTTAGGGTAGTCGGTGGGTGGGGGCTTTGGTCAGTCGGACGGTCATCAGTCGGTCAGTCGTTCAGTCAGTCAGTCGACAGCGGTCTCTGGTGGATTTACGCATGAACAGCCGGTGCGAATGGCACTCATGAGAGAAATTTGAGAAATGAAAAGCGTACACAGCAGCCTCTGGTGGATTCGTGAAACAAAAACTGCAAAAAACGTACCTCCTGGGACGTATTTCGTGCTGTCCAGAAATGTATACAGAGATACATGTCAATAATGAGCCTGGGTTGAATATTTTCTTGAAAATTTACAATATTATATTTGTGCGGATACATTAGATATGTATAGCAGAAAATATTTTTTTAAAACTGAAAAGCTAAATTCAAGAGAAACAAAAAAATTGTATAAAATTTTGTTGAATTTTGTATTTTGTCATTTTTTAAAATTTTTAACATGAATTTAAATGTATCATCTTTCTATCATCTAAAGATGTTTTGTGACAACAAATTTTGATAAATATATCCATTTAATAAATCTGTTTTGTTCAAATTTACCAAAATATATGACCTGTATTCACTGAGAAATTGATAAAAATATTCATTTTCAAAATGGGGTGCACTTATTCATGTTAAGCACTGTACGTGTGTACATATGATATTATTTACAGAGACTGAGAACTCGTGAAGGGCTTATAAAATGCATAAAGTATTCAAAACAAAGGCAGGAATTCCTGTATCACACACACAAACAAAGATATGCATTTTAATGCCTGAACTGCAAACAAACATAATGATAAAAGAGTATATTTCAGCATTCTGTCCTTTTCAGTGTTGTATCTTGTGAATAAACATGCCAGTTCTGGATTATATTGGTCTGTGTTGTATCCATATTTCAGACAAACTGCTCCAGAGTTCATTTGGAAGTGTGTTTTCTGTTTGAGTGTGTCTTGTTTGAATAAACTGCACCAACAGAGCAATTTAAACTAGAGTTTGATTTAACTAAACCAAACCTGCCATGTGAATGCTTATTAAAAATATTAAAATGTGTTTTTTATTACTCTCAGTCCATCAGGTTGTACATTCTGGGGAAAGAAGCCATGGAGTCGCAAGAAGAAGATTCTGTGGCAGCTGGGCACTTTGATTGGTGCACCGGTGGGCATCACTCTTATCGCTGGCATTGCTGTTCCTGCTATGGTTATCGGCATTCCTGTTTACATTGGGCGCAAGGTAATGCCAATATCACACTCTTCCCTACAGCGTTATAGATATTACTAGCAATTTAAGCCATTATCAGCTATCAGGTATTTAATTTCCTTATAATCCCTGGGAGTTTCCCTCCCATCAGGCGTGTGAGCAACACGCTCAACCAGCTCAACTTCAATTAATTTTGCAGTTATTATGATAAATGTTTCCTGGTGTTAACCTGAATTCAAATTCACTCGGATCTCTTGTTTGGATTTTGTTGAGGACTTCAATTCATCAATTGCTACATCACTTGAACAATGAACATGAACAAACAAACCTTATGAGTGCGTGGATTGAGTATGAATTCTTTGTTTTGATGCATTTTCTCACAACACATTGATAAAATGTTAGGTCAACGGGCGGAGAGAGTGTTTTTTTTGTGGCTTTTCAAACACATGAAGCAATTCAATCAAATGTGTTATTGATTACCTTTGAAATTCAAGCTGCAAACACTTTCACTATATTTGGCAACATTGGCTCATTCTGAAAACTTAGCCCTATATACATTTTTGGAGATTGCAAATTATGTAGCTAGAAGTACGTATGGCTGCATTTCGTCTTTAAAACGAAGGTTACGGGGCAATATGACGCCGTTTCTTTGCGTGATTACCAGCTGACCGCTTACCTCAATATGGGCAACTTTCCATGTTCGCCATGTATGTCGGCAGACTTGAGACACAGAGAGGAGTTTACCACGACAACGGGGTTCGAGTCCAGCAAAGAACAGTTCCAGAAAGCGAGCAAGACAAAAACAGAAGCCAAAAAATAAAATAAACAAGTAAATAACAGGGCGAGAGTGTGATAAAATCTGAAAACGTGGTAAAAATCAGGCGAGGGCTTTTCTTTTTCTGGATTGCATTTTAAAACTGTCTGTTGGGTTTAAGGAAGTGGATAGGCGGGTCAATCTGTGCTTTTGAAAAAAGGAGGGAGGGTCAGTCAATCGGTCAGTCAGTCAGTCGACAATGACCTATGGTGGGTTTATGTGAGAACAGCAGGTGCGAATGGCACTCACGAGAGATTTTTTGAGCTCTCAAAAATCTTACACAGCGGCCTCTGGTGGATCCACGAAAACAAAAATGGCAAAAAACATCTCCTGGGATGTATTTGGCGTTCTCCAGAATTGTACATAGTGGTACGTTTTCAGAATGAGCTTGGGTGTCAAAGTCCACAGGAAAATCCAAACAAGAGATCAGAGAGAACTTGAAATTACAAAAATACATCTTGAAGAGTAAGTTCACCCTAAAAGATTCACCCTCATATCGTTTCAAACCCCCCATTCACCTTCTGAACACAAAATCTGAGAGCTCCTCATCCTCTGTTGACAGCAATGGTCCCGATTTGTTCAAAACAGACTATATGCCTACAGTGGTTTAAGTGAAATATTACCAAGCTATGAGAATACTTTTGTGCGCACATGAAACAAAAAGAATGATTTTATATAACAGTTTGTTCTCCTCAGTGTCAGTACATGGTGCACATTCATCAGAGTGTTCTGTGTGTGTAGCGTTCGGCCAGGATGAATATCTCGGCTGAATCTGTGCTTTGTTTCACTTTAATAATTCAGTTACTATTTTACATATTCAATTACTGCACATGTATGCTGTTACAGTTTTGCATGTTGTTCATTCTCTGTTTACTTCCATTTATTTCATTTTTTACACTTGTGTTTACTTACAGTGGTCAGCATAATTGAGTGCTAATTGACCGGGCGGGAGCCTTGGGCTCAAGTATCTCTGAGCTCAGGGTTCTCTCCTGGGACAGCAAGCCAAACCTGTTACGTATAAACACTAAGCATATCTAAGTGGGAACTCTTTTTTTCTATAACATGTCAATTTGGCTGTACTCGTTTTTGGACCGTTATCATAAGTTATTTTGTTAGATAAGCTCCAGATTTGGCTTCAGTACTGACTAATCTAATGTATCTGCACAAATATAATATTGTAGAGCTTCCTATTACAAATTTGAATTTAAAAGAGAGATTTGTAAGGGGTGTGCCTATATATGCTGAGCACTGTTTGTGTATTTTGTTAGATAAGTATTTTATATTGTATATTATACAGGGGACCTCTTCCTTACTGTGCATATGACAATAAACGCTTTGAATCAGAATCGAGGGTATTCTTCATTGCACAGAACTCTTGTGAACATGCGCCCTAGACTGATACTGAGAAGAAAACTGTTGAATAAATAAGTCATTATTGTAGTTTTATGTGTGCACAAAAGTATTCATGCAGCTTCATAATATTCCAATTGAAGGCATAAAATCTGTTTTGACATGTTTTTGAAATTTTGAATAAATCTAGACTCTTGCTTTCTATGCAGAATCAAAGAGATCTCGGTTTATATCTCAGGTTGGTTTTCCAGAGGTTTGCATCAAAATGAGGGTGAACACTTATTGACAGAAATTACATATTAGTTTGAATCTCTTTAATATCAAGTTTTAAAAAGCTCATTGATTGCTCATTGATAAAAGCTCATTGATGACAGTGCAATAACAAAGCTGCCGTTTGTCGCAGATCCACTCGCACTATGAGGGCAAGAAAACCTCTCATCACAGGAGGAATCTGGCCATCACTGGCGGTGTGGCGCTGTCGATCATCACAGCTCCAGTCATCGCTGCTGTCAGTGTGGGTGAGTATTTCTCAGGGAAATAACATATTTGCACTAGAGGCTCAGTAGGATTTTTAATAAGAACTACTTAGCAAAGATGCAATAAATGGATGCGCCATAACAGTAAAGGCATATTCGAATGATTTTCCCAAAGTGACACTGAAGATAATTCAGATTTTGCATTTTAAAATATATAATAAAAAACAAGGTTTTGTTATATAGTCTTAAAAACATTGTAAAACATGTGAGCACAGTTTATTTGTTGGGCAGATGCTTTTATTCAAAGTGATTGATAATTGATGAATGATAAAAAAGCTATTCATCTTTATTAAAGGATGTGCAGTACAAAAGTCCACAGAACAATAAAATGCTCTGGAAAAAAACTAATCTCCTTTAAAATCAAGCTTTGTATGTGCAAATTTGTCAAGCCGCTTTCATTATTTACCCTCTGGACTTTCTTTCTGCTGTTGGTGGAGTATTCTAGGCATGTTTACAAATCAAGGCTGATCTGTTTCTGTCCAGATCACCTCATTGACTTTGCTCTTAGTACTGTGCTAACAGCAAATCAATGTATAACGGATTTGCATACATTGGATAGACTACTTCCCCTTTTACGTTCTTTGTTAAGATTAAAGATTGAAGGCTTCAGTTCCTGTTCATTGTTAGGGACTCTATAGACAATCATTTCCACATTTAGCCTCAGGGGCCACCGCAGCTTCTGGTGCAGTGGAGTGTGTGAAAGTGCAGTGTGTGACAGTAAAGCACAAAATTAAAAAGGACATTGATACAGCAATATTGATATAATCAACCATCCTGACTGAAATGATGTTTTGATATAATGTTAACTGCAGTTCATAATAAGATATGTCATGAATTATATTATAATCAGTTGTGAAAAACAGTTATTATACATATAACTCATAATTTGCTACTACTGTACCACAGGTGTAGTCCAAAAAGAAGTTCTTAAAGTTAAAACATAAATTTCCCTATAGAGAAATGCAGAAACCTCTGAAATGCATAAATCACTGAGCATGTTATTTATTGTATACATTTCAATGTTTAATAATGCAGTGAATTAATTAATTAATGCAGCATACTAAATTACTACATGATGTTGTACAGAAAATTCCACCTATCAGTCGTAGCAAAAAAAAAAAGCGAACACAGGTCTTTATATCTATATGGTAACATATAATTCAGATTGTTATATGTTTGTACATATATGTCTTTATATGTCTCTTCTTTATATGTGTGTGACAGCAAGTTTCAAAGGAAAGAAGCAGATAATAAATACGTTACACACATATGACTCACATTTAGGCTATTTCTCAATTGTATTTTTCATACTTTATAGGATTGTAGTTCTTTCCTTCAAGCCATTAAAATTACAATACTCTGGTTCACAGTTTTTAATGTTGTTAATGAGCTTATTGGTTTAGATCCTGCCCTTTAAAATGCTCTGGATGGATTAATGGCTGGCTGGATGGATGAATGGATGGATGGATGGATGGATAGATGTTATTTGATTCAGATTTTGATAGAATGGATGGACCCTGATTTGGATGGATGGATGAATGGATGGATATATAGAATGGATGGATATATAGAATGGATGGACTCTGATTTAGATGGATGGATGGATGGATGGATGGATGGATGGATGGATGGATGGATGTTATTTGATTCAGATTTTGGATGGATGGATGGATGGATGGATGTTATTTGATTCAGATTTTGGATGGATGGATGGATGGATGGATGGATGGATGGATGTTATTTGATTCAGATTTTGATAGATGGATGGATGGATGGAAGGATGGATGGAAGGATGTTATTTGATTTAGAGTTTGGATGGATGGATGGATGGATGTTTTTTGATTCAGATTTTGATAGATGGATGGATGGATGGATGGATGGATGGATGGATGGATGGATGGATGGATGGATGGATGGATGGATGGATAGATATATATATAGAATGGATGGACTCTGATTTAGATGGATGGATGGATGTTATTTGATTCAGATTTTGGATGGATGGATGGATGGATGGATGGATAGATATATAGAATGGATGGACTCTGATTTAGATGGATGGATGGATGGATGGATGGATGGATAGATAGATAGATAGATAGAATGGATGGACTCTGATTTAGATGGATGGATAGATGGATGGATGGATGGATGGATGGATGGATGGATGGATGGATGGATGGATGGATGGATGGATGGATAGATATATAGAATGGATGGACTCTGATTTAGATGGATGGATGGATGGATGGATGGATAGATATATAGAATGGATGGACTCTGATTTAGATGGATGGATGGATGGATGGATGGATGAATGGATGGATATATAAAATGGATGGACTCTGATTTAGATGGATGGATGGATGGATGGATGGATGGATGGATGGATGGATGGATAGATATATAGAATGGATGGACTCTGATTTAGATGGATGGATGGATGGATGGATGGATGGATGGATGGATAGATATATAGAATGGATGGACTCTGATTTAGATGGATGGATGGATGGATGGATGGATGGATGGATGGATGAATGGATGGATATATAAAATGGATGGACTCTGATTTAGATGGATGGATGGATGGATGGATGGATGGATGGATGGATGGATGGATGGATGGACGGACGGATATATAGAATGGATGGACTCTGATTTAGATAGATGATGGATGGATGAATATATAGGATTTATGGATATATAGAATGGATGGACTCTGATTTGGATGGATGGATGGATGGATGGATGAACGGACTGACGGACAGCCAATCAGATAAACAGACAGACAGTCGGACGTACGGATAGATAGATAGACAGACAGACAGACATATAGATGATTGATTGATTGATTGGATGGATGGACTTTGATTTTGAAAGTAACAAGATATTATTTGTTATAGTAGTGGTGTGACCCTGCTGTTCATTTATATCTATAATGAGTTTTAGAACTACTCTGTCCTTGATGTGAATGAACCTGAACTGTTAAAATCACGAGGCTAACTATAGCTGTATATATATGTCTGTTCCCTCCAGGCATCGGTGTGCCCATCATGCTGGCGTATGTGTATGGTGTTGTACCCATCTCTCTGTGCCGCGGCGGGGGCTGTGGGGTCAGCCGGGGCAAAGGAAGAGGAGTTAGAATAGACTTCGATGAGGATGATGGGCCTATTACAGGTATAAAAAAATAAATGTGCAATTGATTTGGGACATTTAATGGATAAACCAAACCACTATTTATTACTATATACTACTATCTTTTAGTACAGTGGGTACAGAAAGTCATTTGCTAAGATCATTTTTTCCTCATTAATGTACACACAGCACCCCATGTTGACAGAAAAACTCAAATTTGTTGACATTTTTGCTGATTTATTCAAAAAGTAAAACTGAAATATCACACGGTCCTAAGTATTTGTATTTGAAAAATAACATAGAGTAAAAAAGTTTAAGGGGGTTTGAATACTTTACACACCCACTGTGTACTTTCCATGAAGTACTAGTAGGTATTCACTAGTTGCATAATCAGTGGCATTAATGATCTCAAAATGATAATTATAACACTTATCACATATTTTTGTGACAATATATCGCACAATAAAAAATATTCCTTATCATGACAGGCCTAAGTATTAGTATTTTTTAGATACTAGTACTTAATCATTAGATAAAAGTATTTTATACATAGATTTATTAGATGCTCCTACATATGAAATATTTACTAATTCTTTTTTTACTACAGACTTGTATTTATTCATTCTTATTTATTTAAGTAAGACAGCAATTGAACTACAGCAGTTCAAAGTGTAGTTTGCTGAATGACTAAAAAGGTTAGCAATATGTTGGTAAAAAACTGTACATTCCTAGTCAAGGTGTCCTTATACCAAAAATGTAAATAAGGCAGTTATAATAAACAAATATGTAGGAGATAGTTGCTATTATATGACTACATTGTATTGCAATATGGAGCAATTAAGTGTTATTTCTTATTATATACTTCTACTTAATCATTAGTTCCTCATACTTTCTCTTTTTGGGCCATTCTCTGTAAACCCTAGAGATGGTTGTGCATGAAAATCCCAGTAGATCAGCATTTTCTGAAACGCCCGTCTGGCACAAACTACTATGTAACGTTCAAAGTTACTTAAATCACCTTTCTTCACCATTCTGATGCTTGATTTGAACTGCAGCAGGTTGTTTTGTCCATGTTTACATGCCTAAATGCATTGAGTTGATGCCATGTGATTGGCTGATCAGAAATTAGCGGTAATGATTAGTAGGACAGGTGTACCTAATAAAGTGGCCGGTGAATGTAGATACTAGTAGTAGCGTTATTCGGACATAGCTAGCAATAAGTGTTAGTAAAATGGACTAGTATTTTAGGAATAAGCACAGGTAGCTAATATATGACTACTAGCAGAGAATGAAGAAAGATATTAGCATCTAAAAAATAAGTACTAGTGAAACAGAAACTAGTTTTATTAAAAATGTGATCAAATATTATAAATATTTTATTATAAGAACACATGTTTTATTGACTGAATGTCAAAATTACTTGCCGTAGATCTATTTACATCTGTGCAGTGTACATTTTCCAATGAGGCTGGAAGGGCATCCTCTTCGTAAAACCAATGCTGGATAAGTTGGCGGTTCATTCCGCTGTGGCGACCCCAGATTAATAAAGGGACTTAGCTGAAAAGAAATTGAATGAATGTGCAGTGTACATAACTGTAAATCTAAATCTGTTTTTCTATCTGCAGTTGCGGACGCGTGGCGAGCTCTGAAGTCCCCCAGTTTGGGCGAGAGCAGTCTGGAGGGAGCAGCCAGTGGCCTCAGCACCACCTCCCCCAGTGAGGGTCTCTCTGTTGCTCCTGGAGGTTTGGGAGACACGCCCCACTTCAACACACTGGCCGGAGGAGCTCTGGGCGCCAGGACTGGAAAATACAGCAGGTGTGTGGGCTGCTGAGAGGTCAGCAGAAGGGCGTGCTGGGTTGTTTTCTGTGCTGTGTGGTAAATATTCTAGATGTACACTGTAAATATGGGTGAGGCTCTTGTTTTGATGGAAACATGTTTATGTTTTTAGGCTGGAGGTGCAGGGGACGGAGCTGGGAAAGGAAGTTGCTGGCAGGGAGACGGGCAGCTTGGGGGCAGCCAGTGATTGTGCCAGTACGAGAGGCATGGCTGGATCAATCACTTCCTCTTACACCTTACCTGACAGGTGTGGAAATTGCATCATGAGTGTAATAAAAGCTTATGTTTAACAAATAAAGGTACCCTACTGTTCAAAAGTTTAGGGTCCGTAAGGTTTCATAAGGTTTTATGCCCACCAGGGCTGCATCTTTTGATGAAAAATAGAGCAATAAACAATAATATTGTGGAAAACAAGAATGTTCTTATAATTATAATTCAATATATTTAATAATATAATTATTAATTATGTATTACTAAGTTTTTCTTTTATTGAAGGAAAATAATGTTTTCATAATGTTTTACAATACAACAATAAACAATACTATTTCCTTCTTTCTATTTTTTTTTTGTTGTTTTTTTGTGTGTTTGTTTTAGTCCCATCCCAAGAACTAAACATCCCGAGGCAGCTTATCATAATAATTTGGGTCAAATACAATAATTAAACAGTCTGGAGTCATGCATGTCATGACATAACAGTGATGATGGAAGAAAAAAAAAACAATTACAAATAATGGGGAAAAAAAATTAAAAAAAATTTGCAGGACAAACTACATTTAAAGACAAAAACATTATGAAGCGGTTGCAAAGATATATACAGATTTTTTAACAGCAGGGTAATTCTTTCAGATTTTTAGAATATGATAAAATAGGTTCTTAATACGTATGAAACCTATCCACCGAACCCCTTGGTGTGCATTTAATATTTTCTAGTTTTAGAAAAGACATCACATCTTCAAACTAAATTATATTTGTCATTTGTTATATATATTATATTTGTTACTCTATTGATTACTCTAGTATGCATTGTCACACCATCCTTGTGAAATCAACATAGATATATGCTGATTTGGTGCTTGAGAAACATTATAAACATTATACATTTATTATAAGGTTGAAAACTGGAAATTCAATGATACACTGTAATCTTAAAAAATAATAATAATAATTAACACCATAAAATATATTTAACAAATCCCCAAATTTTCAGTTTTTACATTATAAGTGTACATTATAGTGTTTCCTAAATTCATTTCAATATTTAATTGTAAAGGTAACACTTTTTAGTGTTATGTCATTTTAAATAGACACACTATAATTTTTTTTGTCATAACGTAAAAATAATTATTGGTATAAGCCAAAAGTGCATCCCTAAGATAAATATAAAAGTGTAGTAGCTCTGCTAAGTAGTCCTTAACCATATTCTGCATTAGAACAGGATGCATTTTGACTGACCATTTGACTTGCTGTGTTTCAGAGAGGGCACTAACCTTGAGATCCAGGTGGACATTGAAACCAAACCGAGCCATCTGTGTCTGACCACTGAAGAGGATCTGGCTCCGCCCACTGCTGCCATGGCGCCCGGCGTGGGGGAGGAGCCTCAGGACTGCAGTTCTCGCCGGAGCGGGACAGTCATGGATTCCCCGCTGGGCCTTTCTCCAGGGATGTCACTCAGGGAGGGTCTCCGAGATGTCACCCTTGCTCAGCCCGAAAGCATCCGCAGCGACCTGGAGATGTCTGACACGCAGTCCGACGACATCGCCGAGCTCACGTCCGATGACTGTGACTCGCCTCATCCCAAAAGCTGCCACGGAGCGCCCCCGCAGGCCACCTGCAGAGCCTTGAACCCCACCGACAGCCTGCACTGTCCCGACAATGTCATCCTGTACGTGTGAGAGACTCTCGCACCATTGCACAAAGCCAACCATTTTTTCCAAGCTTCTGACGCTTTACCTGTTATTTTGCTGCTTTTTTATAATTATCCGAACACCGTAGTGGCAACTCGTTGAACTGACTGCTCATCGCTCTGCTCTCCTTGTCCCGCCTGGTTTTATTATCGGGCACGGACGGGTCCTCTACCTCTTCAGAAAATCCATACTGTTATTCATCGGTTGGTGTTTACTTCTCAGTGCTGCAATGCATTGAGCGAGAGAAAAAAAGTTGAATCCGGTACTGTCGTGACCAGAAGAATTTCCAAACAAACAAACAAATAATGCTACAAAACGAAACGTCGCCAAGCACATGTATACGCGAGGGGTTTGTATATGGATGACACATCACAGTATTGTTTGTATGTTTGTTTTACATCTTTTGTTAAAAAACGACGTGGAAATTGTATGATTTAGGCTACCGCATGCATGTTGGATGCCTGCGCCGAACTAGTATTGTTTTGGTCGCGCTGGCCTGGTTTGCACAGAAAACAAGTAGGGTCTGTCTGCAGACTGCAGGACAGAGACGTCACATGAAGGGGTCAGTTGTAGTAGAGGCGTAACTTTAGGTTGTGGAGACCCACATGTCTATGTTGTCTGCAAGATGGTGCTGTACATCAGTTATTAACGTCTACAGCTAAACCTACTCCACACCTAAACCCAGCCATCACAGTCATTAACGTCTACACCTACACCTACTCCACACCTATACCCAACCATCACAGTTATTAATGTCTACACCTACACATTCTCCACACCTAAACCCAACCATCATAGTTATTAGAGTCTACACCTTCCCCAACCCTAAATCCAACCATCACAGTTATTAACGTCTACACCTACACATACTCCACACCGAAACCCAACCGTCATCGTTTTTAACGTCTACACCTACACATATTCCACACCTAAACCCAACCATCATAGTTATTAGAGTCTACACCTTCCCCAACCCTAAATCCAACCATCACAGTTATTAACGTCTACACCTACACATACTCCACACCTAAAGCTAACCATCATCGTTTTTAACGTCTACACTTACACATACTCCACACCTAAAGCTAACCATCATCGTTTTTAACGTCTACACCTTCCCCAACCCTAAACCCAACCATCATCATTATTAACGTCTACGCCTACACATACTCCACACCTAAACCCAACCATCATCGTTTTTAACGTCTACACCTTCCCCAAACTTAAACCCAACCATCATTGTTATTAACATCTACACCTTCCCCAACCCTAAATCCAACAGTCATATTTATTATCGTCTACACATACTCCACACCTAAACCCAACCATCATAGTTATTAGTCTACACCCTCCCAACCCTAAATCCAACCATCACAGTTATTAACGTCTACACCTACACATACTCCACACCTAAAGCCAACCATCATTGTTATTAACGTCTACAACACCTTCCCCAACCCTAATCCCAACCATCATCATTTTTAACATCTACACCTTCCTCAATTCTAAACCCAACCTTCATCGTTTTCAACGGCTACACTTACACATACTTCACACCTAAACCCAACCATCATCATTCATAACATCTACACCTCCCCCAACCCTTAACCCAACCATCACAGTTATTTGCATCTACACTTTCCCCAACCCTGAACCCAACCATCAGTTATTAATGTCTACACCTTCCCCAACCCTGAACCCAACCATCACAGTTATTAACGTACATCTGTGAGTTGCAGAGGCTTTCATGCTTGACGTGCTCGCCATTGTACTGTTATTTGCAACCACAGGGGGCGACACCGAGTAGACTAACTGTCATGACAAAACAGATGAAGTCAGCGAATTGCATGGTGGGGTTACTAAATAAATGAATATAATAATAAATCAAATGAGCAGGTTGTGGATAAACTTGGTGAAAACTCATCAAAACATTTGCTGAAAATGTTCTCTGGTGAGTTTTTCTGTCATCTTTCCAACAACATCTCATTGTGACTTCTCGCATTGTTAAATAATATCTCGATAACTGCAAGTTACACCTCTCTAACTTACTACAAGTGACCCCCCTTCATGTTACGCCGCAGACAGATACACTTGCAGAAAACACACACTTCAGATCAGTATGAGGGCTTTTCACACGGACTTTATCATTCAAAATGCAGCTTTTACCACAGGCTAACGAAACTGGACGGGTATTCGAGAAGCAGGGTTTGTTCTAGCACAACTTTTTGCACTGTTAACCCTGCATTACAGTATGAAACGTGTCGAATTTTACAGCTAGATAGCAAACAACAGTCATTCACATGCTTTACAGCAGTGTTTCCCAACCCTGTTCCTGAAGGCACACCAACAGTACACATTTTCAACCTCTCCATAATCAAAAACCCCTGAATGAACTCATCAGAACATAAGAAGAGACTCCAAACCTGAAGTTAATTTACTGTCGGTGTGCCTCCAGGAACAGGGTTGGGAAACAGTGCTTTAGAGAGTCACAAAATAACTATAAACCAATAATCAATTCAGTGTTCACAAGTTCAAGGGAAAAGCATCAGCTGAAGTGTAGAAAAGACTGTTTCATCACTCTTACCTTTTGTAGTTCATTCAAGTCCATTCAGGAAAAACCTCTCGGATCACGTGCTGCATTCTTCCAATCACTGACACAGCAAATATGCAAATAAGTGTGTTAACCCAGGTGTGAATATCCAGGATTAAGTGTTAACCCCAGATAAACTACCCACTAGGGATAAATTCAGTTGCATCACGTAGGGCTTAATCCTGCTCTGCTCACACAAGGTACAGTAACTTACAGGAGTGACAACCATATTTAGACAGCACAGTGGCTCAGTGATCAGGTTGCTGGTTTGAATCCCGGCTGGGCCAGTTGGCATTTCTGTGTGGAGTTTGCATGTTCTCCCCGTGGGTTTCCTAAGGTTGCTCCGGTTTCCTCCACAAGTCCAAAGACATGCACTATAGGTAAATTGAATGAACTAAATTGGCCGTAGTGTATGAGTGGGTGTGTGATTGTGAGAGTGTTTGGGTGTTTTCCAGTACTGGGTTGCGGCTGTTTGGCATCTGCTGCGTAAAACATATGCTGGAACAGTTGGCGGTTCATTCTGCTGTGGCGACCCCAGATAAATAAGGGACTAAGTCGAGGGAAAATGAATGAATAAATGAACAACCAAACTGACTGCAGTACAGAACAAACAAGCCCAACTACTGGCTCAAAGGTTTAAATGATATTTTAACCCAACAGCTGGGTTTTCTCATTAAAACATCCCTTCATTTTTAGAATGTAGTGTTGCCAGATCTTGTGACAAATAATAAAAACAGCATTTAAGGACAAGGCCATAACAAACATAATAAGCTCATAATAAACCCAAACACTTAAACTACAAACAAATAAGCTATATACTAAAATGTTGCAACCTGCAGCTGTCTACTTTATTAAATCCAGAAGCTGGATCAGTTAAATTAACCCAAAATGAATATTTATCCACCCTCAAATGGCTTTAAACCTTTACGAGTTTCCTCTGTTGAACACAAAAGGAATCATTCTAAAGAAAGCTGAAAACCTGTAACCATTGACACCCATAGTAAAAAAACAGATATATGGAAGTTAATGGTTACAGGTTTTCAGCTTTCCTCAAAATATCTTCTTTTGTATTCAACAGAAGAAAGTCGATACACTTCGATAGGTTTGGAACAAGTTAAGGGTGAGTATATGATGACAGAGTTGTCATTTTTGGGTGAACTATCCCTTTAAGCTCAAAGACACTTTATAAGCATTCTTATTTTAAGTGGACATGGCAACCTTTCGGGAGCGCACTTGAAGCAGCCTTCCAAACATTTATTTAGCTCAAATCTACAACTCTCAAGTTATTATATTAGGTCTCTGTTATATCACTATCAGAATATAAATCATGCAAGAAGCCAAAAGACTGCTCTGTTCCAGTCATCGCAATTCATAACGACATTTTTAACCTTTAAATTTGGTTGTCACTCCTGAAATTTAAAGGATAGTTCACCCAAAGATTAAAGTTCTGTCATCATTTATGCACCTTTAAATTGTTGTAGTTGTTCCAAATATTTCTGAGTTGTTTCCCAAAAGAAGCTATTTTGAAGAATGTTGGAAACCTGTAACTATTGACTTACATTGTAAGAAAAACAAATACTATGGAAGTCAATGGTTACAGGTTTCCAACATTCTTCAAAATAGCTTTTTTTGTGTTCAACAGAAGAAAGACAGATATGTTTGGAACAAATCAAGGGTCAGTAAATGATGACAGAATAGTCATATATGGGTGAACTGTGCCTTTAAGCTCAAAGACACATTTTAAGCATCCTTATTTTAAGTCAGGGGTGTCCAAACTCGGTCCTGGATGGCCGGTGTCCTGCATATTTTAGTTCTAACCCCAATCAAACACACCTGAACCAGCTAATCAAGCTCTTTCTAGGTATACTGGAAACTCACAAGCAACTGTGTTGAAGGAAGTTGGAGCTAAACTTTGCATGACACCAGCCGTCCAGGACCAAGTTTGTACACCCCTGTTTTAAGTGGACATGGCAACCTTTCAAAAGCACACTATTGAATCAGCCTTCAAAACACTCATTTAGCTCAAATCTACAACCGTGAAGTTATGTTAGGTTGCTCTTATGTCACTTTTAAAAATAAAAAAATATATAAATCATCCATGAAGCCAAAAGACTGCTCTGTGCCAAAAAACGCAAATCATAACATTTTCATCCATTAAATTTGGTTGTCACTCATGAAATTTAAAGTAAAAGTTCACCCAAAAGTGATCATTTAGACACTCTTGAGTTATTCCAAACCTGTTAAGTTATTTCCAAAAAGAAGATATTTTAAAGAATGTTGGAAACCTGTAACCATTCACTTCCATAGTCATTTGTGTTCCTACTATGAATGTCAATAGTTACCGGTTTCCAACAGAATGTCTTCCGTTGTGTTCAGCAGACAAAAGAAACTCTTTATAATCATCAGTAAATGACGATTAACGCATTCGGTAAGTGTGAAAAGCCCTACAGAGTGAGGTCAGTGCAATGGGAGACTGATGGGACCTTCACTAGCAGACAGTTTGACTTGAATCACTGACTGCCTGCCTTACAGACACAGCACATGCACTCAGATCCCTTACACTGTCTGTGACTCACTGACAACACTGTTTGTGCCCTCTTGAGCTGAGACATGAGAGATGTACGTATGGATGTATGTGTGGATGTTTACCAGTGTTGATTTTATTGCTGGCTATTAAACTGTATAATAGTATCGAGGATGGAACTGCCATTCACATGCATGTCTGCTGTTGTTATTGTTATGTTATTATGATTTTTGGCCTACTTTTGTTCTCTTTCTTAAGCACACAGAATCATTTTTGGGTTTGTTTTGCGCAGTTGTAATTTTATTTGGACCCGCTGGATGGATGTTTTGATTGGATGGATGAGCACTCCTGCACTTTATCCCTCTATTTATCATTGTAGGCTTATATTTATGCACTCCCGTCCTTTTTTCTTTGACATTCAGCTTCTCTGGGAATTTTGCTTATTTAATTTTGGTTGTAATGAATTATTGACATTTTTTGGTTTTGCATTCTTAACATGCTCTGCTTTCTGAAATTCATTATAATATTCGGCTGCAGAGAGAAATTTCAGTTTTTACATGTAATGATGGATTAGCTTTGTCTTGTAATCACACAAAAAAAGAGACTTTTGGTCACATCATTTGCTTTTTTTGGGGGGGGGGTGTTGGTTGTGTAAAAATGCTTTTATATTTTTAGGTTCATGAAAACTACTTGATAATTTGACTGTAAACTGGTTCTGGTGAAATGAGTGTTCATTCAGTTACTTAAGCAATATGCTGAAGAGAAGGTTTGGTAAATCTGGCATTGTTTTTGTACATCCACACAACGATAACTGCACTGGCTGTGAGTGTTTGAAACAATATGAAAATAAACATTTCTCCTTTGTGGCACGTTTGACTCTTTTTTTGTTTATTTATTATTATGGCAATTTTGGACTATTTTGAGGAGCCTTTTGCGTGGGTTTCCTCTGGGTGCTCCAGTTGCTCCCACAGTTAGACATGGTACAGGTGAATTGGGTAAGCTAAATTGTCCGTAGTGTATGTGTGTGAATGTTTGGGTATGGATGTTTCCCAGTGGTGGGTTGCAGCTATAGGGCCATCCGCTGTGTGAAACATATGCTGGATAAGTTGGCGGTTCATTCCGCTGTGGTGACCCCTGATTAATAAAGGGACTAAGCCAAAAAAATGAATGAATGAATAGGATGTTCAATCTGTCCTTGTCTAATTGTGAGTAGAAACATGCAAGCCTAATAAATAAATATTCTCTTTTTTTTACATATAAAGTTTGAAAACTTAGCTCTAAAATATTGGGGAAAAATAAAAAATGTATATGTTGAAGTTATATTTACACTCACCAACCACTTTATAAGGTACACCTGTCCAACTGCTTGTTAACACAATTTCTAATCATCACATGGCAGCGACTCAATGCATTTAGGCACGTAGACATGGTCAAGATGATCTGCTGCAGTTCAAACTGAGCATCAGAATGGGGAAGAAGGGGGATTTAAGTGACTTTGAACATGGCATGGTTGTTGGTGCCAGACAGGTTGGTCTGAGTATTTCAGAAACTGCTGATCTACTGTGTTTTATTCACACACAACTATCTTTAGGGTTTACAGAGAATGGTCCAAAAAAGAGAAAATATCCAGTGAGCGGCAGTTCTGTGGGCACAAACGCCTTGTTGATGGCAGAGGTCAGAGGAGAATGGCCAGACTGGTTCGAGCTGATAGAAAGGCAACAGTAACTTAAATAACCACTCGATAAAACTGAAGTATGCAGAAGAGCATCTCTGAATGCACAACACGTCCAACCTTGAGGCAAATGGACTACAGCGGCAGAAGACCACACAGGGTGCCACTCCCGTTAGCTAAGAACAGAAAACTGAGGCTACAATTCCCACAGGCTCACCAAAACTGAACAATAGAATATTGGAAAAACGTTGCCCGGTCTGATGTCTCGATTTCTGCAGTGACATTCAGATAGTAGAGTCAGAATTTGCCTTCAACAACATGAAATCATGGATCCATCCTGCCTTGTGTCAATGGTTCAGGCTGCTGGTGGTGGTGTAATGGTGTGGGGTATATTTTCTTGGCACACTTTGGGCCCATTAGTACCAATTGAGCATCGTGTCAATGCCATAACCTACCTGAGTAATGTTGCTGACCATGTACATCCCTTTATGACCACAGTGTACCCATCGTCTGATGGCTACTTCCATCAAGATAACGCACCATAAAATGTGAATCATCTCAGATTGGTTTCTTGAACCTGACAATGATTCACTGTACTCAAATGGCCTCCACAGTCAGCAGATCTCAATCCAATAGAGCACCTTTTGCATATTGAGTAACAGAAGACTTGCAACATGTGCAGTCGACAAATCTGCAGCAACTGCATGATGCTATCATCTCAATATGGACCAAAATCTCTGAGAAATATTTCCAGTACCTTGTTGAATCTACGCCATGAAGGATTAAGGCAGTTCTGAATGCAAAAGGGGGTCCAACCTGGTGGTGTACCTAATAAAGTGAGCATATATATTGTTATTGTTAAAACATTTAAATATACATGTATATATTTTAGATTCAATGCTAGGTTATAAAAATAAGTAAAACTATTAAAACACTAAGAAGAAAAAATTGGTGAAACTGGTATTACTACAACTTTAACTAAACACTCAAAATATGAAATAAAAACCTTATTTAATACTAGCTGTAAAAATAATTTATCATATAACTGTGTAACAGTATAAAAACGATAAATAAAATAACCTTAAATGTGTATAAAATAAAAAGAACAATAATAATAGCTATTATAAAAGCAAACATCAAAATTAGGCTACTAAATCTTGGTTTAAAGACAACTGACAATAGGCTAATAGAATATATTAAATAACAGTATAAACTTATATAAAGAACACTATAATAAAGCTTGTCCAGTATTTATCAAAAATCAAAAATGCAGCAACACTGCTCCCTAATGTTTATGTGCAACATCTACCGGTGCATTTTTATTTATGGTACTTTGCAGCAGTGACGTAAAATGCATTGCGCTCAGTTACGGCAGCTGAGAGGTCGTGAGTGAACTGTGGGCCTTTGGAAGGTTAAAGTGAACCGGACGGTCAGTGTTTGTATTTACAATTTTGGAGCTTTGTATCATACATGTGCCATCCATAAAATTGCTAGCACTAATGTGAATCCGATGCTGTCCGTAAATGTCATTAGAATAAACACATTCTGCTGTTTAGTTATCAGACCTCCCGTTAGGCTATGATGCTAACAGTAGCTAAACTACGATTATCAATACATTTCACAACGCTGCAAATGTTAAATAGCATCACGTTAGCTGTTTCTAATTGTTAATAATTACTTGATTCAATCGATGACTAGTTTAACGCTTGATTATGAATATGTATCCAGATTCAGGTCAGGTGTTGTATTGTGTTGTAGCTAAATAAGTTATATTAGATTAATGCATGCACAGAATCCCGCTGTTATTTAAGTACCGTTGAAGTCAGAATTATTAGCCCCCCTGTTTATTCCCTATTCCCAACCCCCCCCCCCCCCCTTCTGTTTAACAGAGAGAATTTTTTTTCAGCACATTTTTAAACAATAGTTTTAATACCTCATCTCTAATAACTGATTTATTTTATCTTTGTCATGATGACAGTACATAATATTTGATTAGATATTTTTCAAGACACTTCTATACAGCTTAAAGTGACATTTAAAGGCTTAACTAGGTTAATTAAGTTAACTAGGCAGGTGAGGGTAATTAGGCAAGTTATTGTATAACGACGGTTTGTTCTGTGGACTATCGAAAAAAAATTAGCTTAAAGGGGCTTATAATGTTGTCCCTAAAATGGTTTTTAATAAATTAAAAACTGTTTTCATTCTATCTGAAATATAACAATTAAAACTTTCTCCAGAAGAAAAAAATATTATCAGACATACTGTAAAAATTTCCTTGCTCTGTTAAACATCATTTGGTAAATATTTAAAAAAGAGAAAACCATTCGAAGGGGTGCTAATAATTCTTACTTCAACTACATATATATATATATATATATATATATATATATATATATATATAATGTTAATAGCTATTTCTTTGTCACATATTTTAAATAATGTGGCAAAATTATGTTCTCAAATCTAGAATTTAAACATTTCAAAAATTATAATAAATGTAAAAATCTAAAATGCAAAACTCAAGATTTTATGCAAACGAAAGAGCAGTATGGAAAATGTGCTGGTATTTTATTGCAATCCTAAATTATTTTTGTAAAAATTACTTGCTAAACTCATGACAACTCTGACAACTTTTTTTTTTTTTTGTTCTTTTTGTTCTTTTCTTTTTCTTAATTTTGTACCCATGTAATTGTCTGCTTCAAAAAAAATAAAAACAGGCGTTTTCTTTTAGCCTCATAGTTTGATGTTGCCGCCATGTTGCGGTACTGGTTGTTACCAGGTTCCGAAAAAAAAAAAAATGTGCTCATCGTTACTGACCGATAGGGGCCAGTGAAAGTCCATTCTACTGTCCCGAGCATCTTTCACGTTGGCCCTGGGTCACTGTGCAGTCCTTATTGTTGATCCCTGATATACATAACAAACAGTGCAAGTTTTTTCACAATCACATTTGTTATTATACGACAAGAAGCTTGTGCTGCACTATTATAAATATCCTCTGGATTATATGTTTATAGAATAAAGATAATGATGTTTGTTGCACAAAACTGAGTTTACATTCGTAAGACCTAAATGTATCACCATGAGCCACAGGTTTTACATTAATTTTTAAGTGTTTTAATTTATTTTTTCAGTTTTGATTTATTTTTTTTCATTCTAAAGTTTTCAGTAACCATAAACTTGCATTTATAAGATCCGCCAATAAATGTGATTCAGCTAAAAATGAAAAGGTATTAATTTAATTAATCTACTAATGTAGAACAAGTGGCATCTACTTCTTGGGTAGCTTGAGTATGAGTAAATTAAAAGCATATTATCATTTTGAGTGGAAAAAAAAGCTTGTCTGCACTATTTGATTTCACATAAAGCATCTCTACTGGCTTCCTAGAATCATGCCGTTCATTGACCTCCAGTCAAAGTTGGGCATCAATGTGGACAAGTGGCTGCTGGCTCAGAGCGGCGAGCAGCCTCGCAAGCGGGCGGCCTTCTGCCATGCCTTTGAGAAGGAGTGGATCGAGTGTTCCCATGCCATCGGCAAGACCCGGGCCAGTAAAGAGTGCAACATTGAGTGGGAAGACTTCTACGAGTGCATGCACCGCTTTAAGACTGTAAGTACAATCAGAAAGAAGTCATGTATTTAAAGGGAGAGTTCACCCAAAACATGTCATCATTTACTCACCCTTTACTTGTTCCAAAGCTGTTTAACTTGATTCATTTCAACACAAAGGAAGATATTTTGAAGAAAGCTGGAAACCTGTAACCATTGACTTCTATATTAATGTGGATGTCAATAGTGTTCAGCTTTCTTCAAAAAATCTTTCTTTGTGTTCAAATGAATAAAGAAATTCCACACATAGACTTTACTTGAGCAGGCTGCCCAGGTAAATTATTTATGGCCACCAAAGTATATTTAGTGACACATTTTTTTCTACTATTATTTTCATCCTTTCACTTTTTTTGTATCCGCCCAATATAATTAAACGTCCGCGATCTACAAAGTAGTGGAAAATCATCTCTCACTTACCCGTTTCGTACTGCTCATTCTGTGTATGCAAGAACTGTCTAAACTCCCACAGACAGTCTCACATGCACTGCAGACCCACAGAGACGAGGCTTTTTGCATCCGGTGTGGGATTTCTAAATCTACTAAAATGTCCGGTATTCGGCCTTTGCTATCGCTGTATGCGAACAGCCTCGAGAGAAACCTTAAATAATGAATTCTTTACTCTTAACGACTCAGAAAAGCTTTACAGATGACGGAACTATATCTTAATTGGCTGCAAAATATTTCTACAGTTTTTGGTTCAGTGGTGCAACCAAAAATATTTAGGAGTGCATAAATTGTAACTTAGTCTTCTTTTAAGTCACAACTAGGCTACATTTTAACTTGCGCACTGCTGGTGCAACCGGCCAATGAACTTGAATACAGGAGAGAGAGAAGCAGATTTTACCTGTCGGTGTGTGCACATGGCTCCTGAATAGCATAAAAGTGAAAGAAAAATAGTGGATTTAGTTTTTTTTATTTCAACAGTTTTTTTACTTTAACCCATTGAAAAGTAATAGATTTCTTAAATTAAAATATTGTTAAAAATCTAATTGTTTTGTTTGTCACATATAGATTTATATAGGGTAAAAGGTGTGTTTCAATCCGACTACCACTGTCCGCAAGTATATTAGATTAGATTAGATTAGATTAGATTAGAATCAACTTTTTTTGTCATAACACATATAGTGTTCAAGGCAACAAAATGCAGTTTAGGTCAAACCAGGAGTGCAACAGCAGCAAATGCAGGATATAGGTATAATATATAAAGCGCAATTATAGAAAAACTATTGGTAAAATTTACAGATGGAAGTACTATGAATATTATATGCAGGTTGTATCAACTATGAACAGAGATTTATTATATGTATTATATATGTACAGGTTGCTATTAATAATCAGAAGTGTTGTATGAAGATAGATATGAGTGTAATTATAAATGTATATGTGCAGTGGATATGTACAATTCAAAGTGAAATGAATATGTGCTATTTTAATAGTGTAAATATTAGAATTGTACATATTTCACTTCGTTGTACATATTTCAAACCTGTGGAAAGCACTGATAATTCGTCAAGGTTTAAAAACACATGAGGATGAAGATGTAGACATGTTGGAGAATTTTATTCAGAGTACCTAAATGGTCGACTGAGAATAGACCCATGTTTTACAATGATTGGAAATTTGTGGTCTTATTTTATGGTATGTTTATATTTGCATTTATTTTTTGCATACAGTATGTTTAATTACTTATTGCTGTATGTTGTTCTGAAAGATGTTTTACTATTTTTAAGAAAGCCAATAAATAAAACGCACAAGGATGAGGTCATTTTTATTTTTGGGTGAACTATCCCAATAAGTTTTATTTGCATTGTTAAAATTACGATCACTCCATACAGATGAAGCGCTTGAAAGAGATCAGCACGCAGAAAGAAAAGATGATTAAAGAGGGAACTTACACACCTCCTCCACACCACACAGGCAAAGGGGAGCCGCTGTCCTGAACCCAGACGCCACAGACCCAACATACAGTCACCCTCAACACTGTCATGCTGTTGTACAGTTGATTCCTCACTCATGTATTATAATTCTCTTGCTGTATCAACATTGTTTAATATACAATAAATCAATTGATTCCATGTCATTGTTGTTGTATGCTTGCATGCATTATTTTTCAATGGAAATATCTAATACAGTCTTTGATATTTTGCAATCAAAAGAAGGAAGTGAAATGGTCAACTGTTTGGTTACTAATACTCTAAACCCTATTTGGGAGTGTTTTTATTTAATTGCTGCAGCCTGGAAACCTCCAAGTGGGAGTGATGACACCGCATGTAGGCTGTGTTTAGGATTGGTGAAATTGTAGTAGACGTTAATAAAACAACAGGTTACTGTGAGGTTGGCTTTAGGGTTGAGGTAGGTGTGAAATTTTATAAAACACAACCTCACAGTAACCTGTTGGCTTTAGGGTTGTGATAAGTGTAAGCATTCATAAAACACACTAAGTTGTCATGTACAACACATTACATTAATGAAAACTCCAGGAAGTGTGTCTGACCATGCCATTTGACCTCTATTTATACGCTTCTCCATAACGCCATACATTTTGAGAAAAACTGACATTTCAGCAAATATATATTTTTAAAGTTCCCTGTTTTGTGGACTTGAAGAAGGCATTCGACCGTGTCCCTTGTGGCATTCTGTGGAGGGTGCTCTGGGAGTATGGGGTCAGAGGTGCTTTGTTAAAGGCTGTCTCGTCTCTTCATGAACAGAATAGGAGTCAGGTTTACATTGCCAGGCATTAAGTCAGACTTGTTTGCATGTTGGACTCCAGTAGGGCCACCCCTTGTCACCAATTCTGTTAATTTTTATGGACAGAATTTTAGGTGCAGCCTTGGGCTGGACAGGGTCTGATTCGGGGACCACAGGATTTCATCTCTGTTATTCGCAGATGATGTTGTTCTGTTGGCTTCTTTAAAAATGGACCTTGAGCATGCACTGGGGCGGTTTGCTGCTAAGTGTGACGCGGCTGGGATGAAAGTCAGCACCTTCAAGTCTGAGGCCACAGTGCTCCACCGAAAAAAAAGGGGTTTGCCACCTCTAGGTTGGAGGAAAGTCCTTACCCCAGGTGGAGGAGTTCAAGTATCAGGGGGTTTTGTTCACAAGTGAGGAAAGGATGGAGCGTGAGATTGACAGGTGGATTGGTGCAGCAGTAATGTGATAAAGAAGGAGCTCAGCTGAAAAGCAAAGCGTTCGTTTTACCGGTCAATCTACGTTCCTACTCTCACCTATGGTCATGAGCTTTGGGTCATGACCGAAAGGACAAGATCTCGGATACAAGCGGCTGAAATGAATTCCCTTCGGAGGGTGGCTGGGCGCACACCCTTATGGATGGGGTGAGGAGCTCTGACACCCGGGAGGAGCTCAGACTACAGCCACTGCTCCTCCTCATCGAGGGAAATTAGCTGAGGTGGCTCGGGCATCTGTTTTCTGCAAAGTTCTGCCATGACTGAAAGATGTTAGACATTTTTTATTAAACAGTATTTTTTTTCCTCTTGTGATATTCAATTTAATGATTTCAGGAAATTAATTATTTAAATTTTATACCTCTTTGCAAAAAACTTACTGGTTATATGTATTTGTGATTAATTGGTGTATGCTTTAAGTAAAATGTAATGTTTAATGTTGATGATAAAGTCATTGAAAATGTAAAATCAGAATATTCTCGTTTAGAGCATTGCTGAATGTATTTTTATTGTGTCAATGTAAAAAATTGCATGTTCAAAGACCTTAACTATTAGATAAATAATTGACATATTTTACAAATATTTATTTATATATTTTGTAATGTATTGATGGAAAACATTTCTATTATATTCATCTTATGATATTTAGTTTAAGGGTTTCAGAAATTCATAATAGTACTTTTATACTGCTCTGGAAATTTTTTTTTGTTATTGGTCAAAGTTATTGGTTATTAAAAAAAATTAAAAATTTAATTCGTTTTTTTTTTTTTTTTTAATGGTCAAACTGGGATTTTTTTGTGTCTTCATTGACGATTTAAAATAGTTTGAAATAGGTTGCAGAGCAATCTAAGAGAATTATTTGCAGAATAATATATAATATAATAATAATAATGCCAATATTTTATTTAATGTGTAAATAAAATATTGCATATTCAAAGACCTTAAATATTAGATTAAACTGTCAATATTTAGCATTTCTAAATGTTAAGGATGGAAAACATTTTATACAAGAGTCAAATATATATTTCAAATATATAAGAAAATAAACATATATTGGTTAGTATTATTGTACTAAAATTATGTTTATTTTGTTAATTATTTAGAACCAACAAAACCTTTCTCTCATATATATATATATATATATATATATATATATGTATATATATATATATACATACACATATATACATACACACACACACACATACATAAACGTAAGTACTTTTAAGGCATCACTTACGTGCCTGTTTAAAGACTTTAAATGCATTTTTATTTGAGTCTCATTTCATTCTTCAAACAGTGGGAGACCATATGATTATCTGTAATTTTTTCATAACAAATCAGAGCCTGAATTTAGCCCGTCTTTTAGTGGTTGGTTAAGCTTCCCAAGGGACCGCTTCCAGCTGAAGGCGTAATATGAGTACACCAATCCACATTTGACATCCCAATTACATTACTAAGCCAGTCGCCCTGACAAGATTTGTTATTTAGTATGTCGGTCAGTGGGTGGCAGCAACAAACCACTCTTTCTGAGCTTCAATTAACTTCCATTGTTGATTAAAAACTAAGTCTACAGCACAGCAGGGAAAATACTTTTACAGGGAGACGAAACCTAAAAAACAATTGGATAAGCATGATTCATACACCACTTGAATAATTATGAGTGTATGGCTCATAAAATGCTAGATATTTCTGAGATTCTTAGAAAAGCTTGATTTTAGCAAAGATCAAGTGCAAAGTCGAGTATGTGGATGGAATGAAGTCACGCCAACCATCACAAGGGTTCAATTAAGCTTATTTAAGGTTCAAGTCTGGCTATAAAGAGTTAGACGTGACAGTAAGATCTAGTACATTTTAGACATTGTTTGTTTTCATGTGATAATCAGTCGAAATTGGGCAAAGAATGTTCACAGGATGTGCGCTGGTATTTTTAGCAGGGCTGCTCTCCTATGATGGGTTTTGTTTGATCAGTAAAGCAGCAGCAGTTAATCCTTCACTGTCACAGTCAATTCAGCTCACTGAGGACTGAATGATTTTTTCACTGCAAATTCATTTCCGATTATACTTTTATTATTTATTTTACTATTAATCGGACCTTGCAAAAATAGGTGCTTAGAAATTAATGTGTTATATCAGAGAAATCTGTAAATGTTAGTTACAGTGCAGAAATATGTGCACTTATTTTGAAAATTAATACCTTTAAATTTTTTGGTGAATCTAAGTGGAATATTTTGGTGCATTAAAACACTTCCTGACAAAAGTCTTGTTGTCGATCAAAGTTGTAAGAGCAACAAATAATATCTTGATTTCTAGTTGATCATTTGTAAAAGGGGCAGAAGGTAGATTTTTCAGATGAATCATCTGTCAAACTGCTTCCCAATCTTCACAAATACTGCAGAACACCTGTTGGGACCTGCATGGACCCAAGATTCTCATAGATCCCAGTCAAGTTTGGAGAAGGAAAAATCATGGTTTGGGGTTACAATCAGTATAGGGGTGCGCGATAGATCTGCAGAGTGGATGGCAACATTAACAGCCTGAGGTATCGAGACATTTGTCCATTACATTACAAATCACAGGAGCGGGCAAATTCCTCAGCAGGATAGCGCTCCATCTCATACTTCAGCCTCCACATTAAAGATCCTGAAAACAAAGTAGGTCAAGGTGCTCCAGGATTGGCCAGCCCAGTCACCAGATATGAACATTATTGAGCATGTCTGGGGTAAGAGGAAAGAGGAGGCATTGAAGATGAATCTAAAGAATCTTGATGAACTCTGGGAGTCCTGCAAGAACGCTTTCTTTGCCGTTCCAGGTGACTTTATTAATAAGTTATTTGAGTCATTGCAGAGATGTATGGATGCAGTCCTCCAAGCTCATGGGAGTCACACAATATTAATTCTTTTTCCACTGCACCATGACTTTATATTCTATACTGTACATTATTTCTGTTAACTGACAAGACTTTTTTCAGAGCAAAGTCAGACATAACTGCCCTAATTCATTCATTCATTTTCTTTTCGCCTTAGTCCCTTTATAAATCTGGGTTCACACTCGTACACTACGGATAATTTAACCTACCCAATTACCTGTACCGCATTTCTTTGGATTGTAGGGGAAACCGGAGCACCCGGAGGAAACCCATGCGAATGCGGGGAGATCATGCAAACTCCACACAGAAACGTCAACTGACCCAGCCGAGGCTCGAACCATGCAGCGACCTTGCTGTGAGGCAACAGCACTACCTTCTGCGCCACCACGTCGCTATACATTCCTAATGAAATAATTAAAATTTAAGGCATGATAAGGTAAGCGTAATCTAGAGGCCTTTGCCTTTCATATAAGCCACTTCTGATTCCAAATGATCAACTAGAAGTGAAGTTATTCTTTGTTGTTCCTAAAACTTAGATAGGCGACAAGACTTTTGTCAGGTAGTGCACGTGTAAAAATATAATATTTTAGTCACCGAACATCTTCAGTGATAGAAAGATAATACATTTAAATTCATGTGAAATATTGCAAAAATCATGTTGTATATTTTTTGTTTTTCTTGATTTTTGCTCCTTTATTTCATTTTTTATTTAATATTTTCCCCTGACTTAAATTTGGGCTACTAATTTTGGACCGTTATCCTACGTTATTGTGTTACCTTAGCTCCAGATTTAGCTTCAGTACTGAATAATATAATGTATTTGCTCAAATATAATATTGCTAAGCCTCCTATAGAAAACATTAGTTTAAATGAGAGATTTGTGAGAGGTGTACTCATATATGCTGAGCACTGTATATGTCTATATACAGGTAAAAGGAATAGTTAATGCAAAAATGAACATTTCGTCATCATTTATTAACACTCAAATGGTTGTGTGTTTATGAATGTCTTTCTCCTGTTGTACACAAAACAAAATCCTACCCATCAGATTATGCTACCAACACTGTATTTGAATGGTTCTGAGGTTGGGGTTAGGGATTAAGTAGGTAAGTTATGGTGGTATTACAGCTTCATATCACACTACTCTGCATAAAATTTACACTGGCAAAATCTGATGGGTAGCATATTGTGTCATCAAAATGAGCTATACCTACTTTTTGAACGGGTGGTAGGACAAAACAACAGAACACCGGAAATGACACAAGCTTCACCCAAAAGATAGTAAGACGATCTACAAAAGGCATCATTGTGGGAAAAATATTTCTCCGCTTTTATTTACATTTAAATGAAACCTTTAGGTCAGAATCTGCCAAGGATATGAATAATTTCAGGTTTGACATTATGTAGGAGCTATAATACTATGGAAGTCAATAGCTGCAAAATCGTTCACTTGCTCACTTGTTCCAAACCATTTTGAGAACTCTCTAGAACACAGAAGAAGAGTGTTAGAAGAATGTTGTGTATTGAAGAATGCTGGAAACCTGTAACCACTGACTTCAATAGTATTTGTTTTTCCTTATTGATGTCAATGCTTACAGGTTGCTGACTTGCATAACACAATATCTTCTTTTATGTTTAACAGAGGATTTAAAAACTATAATTAATAATAATTATAACACATTTTTAAAGTCTTCTATGAGGCTACCCTTAAGGAACTGAAGACCAAAAGTTACCATTTTGGATGGCCTGGGTGAGTAAATTATCAGCAAATGTTAATTTTAAGGTGAATAATCCTTATATGATGGTCTTGGAATTGAGATAAGATAATTTTAACATGATTTGCAAGCAATTAAAGCGACCTTTACCTATATTGCATTTCACACTGAAATGAGATTATTTGATTTAATATGTTGGAATTTTGATTGAATTTGATTGGTCTTATGATTGTTTGTACATAATGCTCCTAATGAAAGATTATTAAAATCCTCATCATCATCATTAAAGAGGGATGGGCTAAAGCTGGAGGAGAAAGGAGAGAGTGAGGAAGAGGAGGAGGAGGGGGCTGGAGAAAGAGAGAGCGGGAGAGAAGGAGGGATATGAAAGGAGGGGAATAGACAGCCATTACCGAATCACAGTCTCCATACTGCTCCTCCGTCTACCGGGTCGGTGGAAACGAACCGAGTGTCAGTGTTTCTCTGGCCGGCTGAGACGCGTGTTTGTCAGGATTGGGAGCCAGCGCATCCCCGCCTCTGTCACCCAGCGCGCGGTAACGGGCACTGCCGTTATACGGTAAGATGGACCAAATGTCCGTTATTATTCTGTCCGACAGCAACGGGGTGTAGTGTCTGAAAATTGTCGTTTTTTTTCGCGGGTGTCACCATTTTTCTAGCTTTGTGTTAGAATGTTCGCGTTTGGTTACAAAGCGCTGAAATACCACGTAAAAAGCTAGATTCCCTACAAGCATCCTCATTTCCATTTAATCACCGGGCATCGGAAGTGCTTTTCTCTACAGAGAGCGAACCGCGAGGTGTTAATTTCTCAACTTAATTTATTACAGATTAATATAATGATTTATTCATTTCACGTCTTAATGAATTTGTCCTTACAGGCAGCTCGTTATTCAGTGTGTTTGGACAAAGAGACTCTGCACATCTCTGTGGTCACTCTACTCGGTTTCCGCCACATTACACGGTCTTTCAATGATGTTTGATGTGTGAACGAATCGTTCCTTAGAGTCGAATCTTTTAAGAGGCTCTGTTGAGTTCAGCCCATTAAACTTGACCGAACAGTTCGTTCTCGAAATAGGGAATCCACCCAGAACAGTTCATAAATGTCAAAAATGACAACTAATTGATAATGATACAAATAAAAAGTATGGAAACAGGGTTATTGACTTTTTCCACAGATGTAATGGGCTAAAGCACAAAATGTTTATGTTTATAGTGGATTAGGCTAGGCCTAATAAAAATCCCAACGTGGCCTATGTAAACTAAAATTACTACCGTCAGTGTTGTACATGTAAAACATTACATTTAGAGGTAATTTTTGAGGTAAAAACAACAAATAACTCGAAATTAGTCGTGATGTAAATGCACGGCTAAATTCGATTCATTGAAACAATTTGTTCAAAAGAACCGATTCGTTAAATGAGTCGGATTTTCCATCACTATGCAGCGGTACGTGTTAAAAGAAGGGGCGTTCCTAGACAAATAAATGAAGATATTGTACGCACATGTCTTTTCTTTCATAAATGAATACTCATTCATCATAGCATGAGAGAAACTAGCAAAAGTGGTGTGGCGTTTTAATAAGCCTATTTAAGAATTGCTGATCCAAAATGTTTAGTTAAAAAGGAGTGTAAAGCATCTACAGATATCTATCAGCATCCACAGATGGTTTTCTACATTGTGCTCCCGTAGAGATGCACATATGCAATGTTGACCTGCTGCGTGAGTGTAGCCATCCTGCTCATTTCCGTTTAGACATCACCTCTTTTACAAAAACAGCCTATATTTAATGAAGTGAGCAGAGTCATTATTTTTTGTGATAACACCAAATAAATGTTAAATTCCCAAATACAACGTCTAAGCTGCAAATGATTATTGTACTATTGTATTAAATTACATCTCTAGTTATTCAAGCGTTGTTCGTATGTATCTACGTCAGTTTAATATCTTGAGGTTCATGACAGTTCGAGGCCTCGGGCACTGGCCCCATTGGCCTGATTTGTAATCCATCCTTGATCTGATCAAATGAGGCTTATTGAAGCTACCGCCCTTTGGCAAACATGCAAAACCTCAAAAATGAGGACAAATAGGGTCCGTGATTGCAGGCTGTCTTGTGATTTCCCTAATACAGGCTGTACATACATTTTATTCTTGCTAACAAGGTTAAGGTTTGTACATTTGCCTGTCTACGGTTTCCAGGTCAGATTTTTACAAATATTCAGTGGTTTCCAACTGCTTGTTCATGACCTGAAAATGGGCCACAAGTTGTTTTTGTGGACAGTGACAAAAAAATGAACCTAAACAAAAAAATATTGCTGCAAGCAGCAATCAAGGGGCCAAGCAGTCAAGAGTCAGAATGATCAAAGCATTTCAGAGGCAAAAGAAGCAAGGTTAGTAAGGAGCATCAGACCAAGTGAAACATTGAGTTTTTTAACAATTACTTTTTGGGTTTTTCAGCTTTAATTTGGAAAGGACAGTGAAGGTTACAGACAGGTAAGTATTGGGAGCAGAGAGAGAGGAAGGGTCGGCAAAGGCTGGGAATCGAACTCAGGTTGCCGTGGGCACCATAGTGCTATATGTTGGTGCACTTAATCACTAGGCTACTGGCGCAGACAAGTTTATGAATACATTTGAAATATGTTTCAAGTACAATATCAAAACAATTAACTTATGAATGATTTTTTGGTTTACAACTGTTGACCAATAAAAATGACAAAATGCAGCTAGCCATATAATCATGGGTAGGATAGCAATAATAAACACAGAAGGCTTGAGCAACACTGTTTTTAATTAGAACAAGAGTGATGACGTAACGTCCATGCATATTATATGTTCTATAACGCATATGTGAACACTTGATAATTGAAGAGTTCATTCGCAAAAATAGATAACCAGTTTTTTATATTAGTTAGTTGTATTTTACAATGCTCAATGTAAAAACATGATTTCTGAAAATTACTAAAAATTCCTGTTTTTGTAATTTCACCCCATAAATCAGATCCTTTGCATACATAAAAACATGAGATCTGACAAATACAAAATATTGAGTTACACTGAGGTGTCAGGGTGAGGCAGTGGCGCAGTAGGTAGTGCTGTCGCCTCACAGCAAGAAGGTCGCTGGGTTGCTGGTTTGAACCTCGGCTCAGTTGGCGTTTCTGTGTGGAGTTTGCATGTTCTCCCTGCCTTCGCGTGGGTTTTCTCCGGATGCTCCGTTTTCCCCCACAGTCCAAAGACATGCGGTACAGGTGAATTGGGTAGGCTAAATTGTCCGTTGTGTGTGTGTGTATGTTTCCCAGAGATGGGTTGTGGCTGGAAGGGCATCCGCTGTGTAAAAACTTGCTGGATAAATTGGCGGTTCATTCCGCTGTGGCGACCCCAAAAAATAAAGGGACTAAGCCAACAAGAAAATAAATGAATGAGTTTCACTGAGGTTTCATGAAAACCTATTTTGACAACATTGTCATAAAAAGAAACGGAAAAACAGTTTTTTACATTTTTAATACATCAATAAAAATGATTTATTTGGAATATATTTTAATTATATTTAATTATTAATTAATAAATTCACATTAGTCTCAATGATTTTTGATGTTGGTTGGTCGCCACTTACCAGAGGTGGAAAGAGTACTGAAAAATCATTCTTAAGTAATAGTAGTAAGTGTCATTACTTACCTAAAATGTAGTGCAAGTAGAGTAAAAGTATCTGTTGTAAATGTTACTCAAAGTAAGAGTAAAAAGTAGAGCTTTCAAAAATACTCAAGAGTAGTGAGTATTACGCTGTAAAAAAAGCTGATGCATTCATTCATTTTCTTGTCGGCTTAGTCCCTTTATTAATCTGGGGTCGCCACAGCAGAATGAACCGCCAACTTATCCAGCAAGTTTTTTACGCAGCAGATGCCCTTCCAGCCGCAACCCATCTCTGGGAAACATCCACACACACATTCACACACACACAATTTAGCTTACCCAATTCACCTGTACCGCATGTCTTTGGACTGTGGGGGAAACCGGAGCACCCGGAGGAAACCCACGCGAACGCAGGGAGAACATGCAAACTCCACACAGAAACGCCAACTGAGCCGAGGCTCGGCCCAGCGACCTTCTTGCTGTGAGGTGAAAGTGCTACCCACTGCGCCACTACGTTGCCAAAAGCTGATGCATTTACATGTAATTTCTGGATGTGTGTAAATGTAACATTCTGTAGTGCGTTTAGTTATTGCCCAGCAGGCACACAACGTCATAAGATGTTAATATTAGGTTAGATTTAGGTTGTGATGTCAGGTGGCCAAAATTCAATGTCTAGCCAGTGTTTAAGGGCAACATTATTTTGATGTCTAATAACAATATCAAATGACGTTGATATTTGGTTGATTTTAGGTTGATTTTAGGTTGTTAATAGAAAGCGACCAAAATCCAACGTCGAGCCAACTACTTAAGCCAACATCATTTTGACATTATTTGTTAAGTATAGCTACCAAAATCCAATGTCTGATAGACGTCATAGTGGTAACGTCCACACAACATCAAACTGTAACATCATGTTGATTTTAGGTTGGACGTTGGACATTGATGTCGGCCTGATGTTGGGTTCTGACGTCAACCTGATTTTCATTTCCCCACGGTGTTGGGGTACAACGTCAATCTGATGTCATGTTGACATTTTGTGCCTGCTAGGTGTTTAAGGCCATTTCGGTCATCATACAGTAAACATTTGTCATCTTCTCATCAGTGACATGCATCTAAACAGTCTCTGGGTCATTGCCTGTAAAGATTTTCGACATCTTTTTTTGGACACTTGCTTTCAAACAGTTTGCTGAAATTATAAATCGCCCATGTCTTGAGGTAGTTCAGTATAATGTGATTTACCTTCTATGTGCGATTTGATTGGACAGGAATCACAGGACTGATTTTTCTAATCCCCATAGACAAGAAGTGTCAGCACATTGAAGGAAAGTAGTGGAGTAAAAGTACAGATACTGCACTAAAAATGTACTCAAGAGGAAAGTAAAAGTACACATTTATAAAACTACAGTAATTTACAATTCCTAAAAAAAAGTATTTGTTTGAGTTTGAGTATTTGTAATTTGTTACTTTACACCACTGCCACTTACAGTATAATGTATAATATGGATCCAAAAGCAAAACTAATGCTTCTAATATAGAACGAAAGGCATAAATTGATACTCAAAACCACACAGAAGGATTGACCGCATGATATTACGTCCAGATTAAATGTCAGATTTTCCATAAGAGCTAATACCTAGCTGCCCACAGCATTCTGAATAATGCAAAGCCATTATTCATGGCTATGATAAAATCCCCTCCTCCATAGCTTTTCCCAGCAAGTGTCGTTATTGAGTGAGTGTGTCTATAGTGATGTGTCAGTGTTACTCATAGCAGATGCTTCAGTCCTCATGGGTGAATGCACACGTGAGCATATCTTTGCACACATTGTATAAACACCAGCGAGAGAACAAATGCCACCAGCCTCTGTTTCACAAACGAATCATTTCTCGGAGCGGTGGCGCAATATTGAGGCTGTTCTGGGATGTTGTCGGAAGCCGAACATTTGTGCAAATGCAGAGCCAGTTGCAGAGAGACTTTAAATCAACACAACAGTTCTGTGTCGGTGCATTCAACTTAGTGTGGAGTGGGAAAGAAATGAGAGATGAAATAATGAAACAAAATTCAGCAGTGTTTTCCTCGCTTCCCTTCACATGCAGGCATAATGACATAGCAAGGTTTTGAATACAGCATTGCCTCTATTTATATCTGTTGGCTGCCACTGAACAACCATGCTGTCAGGCAGCAGCGGGATGGCAAAGAAATCTAGCTTCAGCAACATGGTTTCTGGTGAACTTAGTTCTGCTTTTAGTCGCAGTAAATACAGAGCTTAGCATATCCAGTTATATAGAGGGAATATTTACACTTCATGATATATATAGAAAGGATTTCCAAGACATACTTCACAGAGACCTGTTTTTATTTGTGCATTGCATTTTTGTAACCTATATAAGTATTTCTTGGAAATTGAACCTATTTCCCTGGGGTTGCGAGTACTACGTTCTGCTGCTTCAGCAACAGAAACTGATTCTCAATACACATGCTAGACAATATTATTCAGATCAAATGTCTGTTTCTGGTGTAGGACATGTTTCCTGGTCAGATTTGTTCAGATAAATCAATGGTTCTCAACTGTAAAGATATGCACGTAGTATCCGTGACATCACCCATAGGTTTCTGAAGATAACAAATGAAACAACAAGTAGGAGTGGCCAACCGTCGCTATTTTGTTCGAGCATCATCACACTCACCAAATAAAGGCAAAGAGGCGGATCGTCGTTGGAGCTACAAATGCCTGCTAGCATTTTGCTTAGACAGCTTTTCTTTGAGAGAAATGCTTAATACTTCATTACCTGCGACTCGTTTGTGTTCTGACCACATGGGCTTGGTTATATGCTAAATCAATAAATTGTTTAGACTTTTAAAAAGACTTTTGTAATACATTGAGCCACTAAACATTGTTCTTATGATGTTTTTCTACAGGAGGAAAACGTGAATTACTTCCAAACACTTTTATTTATGAAATCCAGGCATAAAAGTGTATGACAACAATTCAGATGAGTGTTCTATAGCCTACAGCTAATCAATCTGTCAGATTCTGGAGTGCATTACAGGTCTAAACAAATTTATAAATAAAACAAATACATTTATAGATATGATATATAACTATGTAATTTCACTTACCTGGGAAATGGGGGCCAGATGAATGGTTTGTGAGCACAATTAAGTGCACACAGCATGCCATATCATCTGATAATTGTCTGAAATAATTCCAAAAGGCAACTGACTGTGTAAAGCCATATAAAAGAAAAATACGATGTATATGCCGAGTTCAGTGGCTTATCAGCCGGAATTAGCTGAGGTGACATGACCACAACCAGCGAGACCTAGCTGTCACTTAAGTGGCCACGCCTTTAATTATACAGACTTAAAATAACTTAATAAAAAGGAAACGGATGAGTTATAAAAAAATTCACCCCCTCACAGTTGTCATGAAGGGTAGTATTAGCTATATGCACCGAAACCATCTTTTGTACCAGGCTTTAAACATGTTTTTATCAGCTGTAAAATTGGCCACTTTAGCATTGCAGTCAGTGAATATCTGGAGTTTGTGGAGTCAGCCCCCAAAGGCGAGTCGATGAATTGCAGTTTTAGTTACTTCTGTATTGGCTTCCTGAGGGAGAGTGGGAGGTTACCGCTTATTGTGATTCAAGAAATGGGCATTTCAGTGGACAGGGAAAATTAAAGTAATTGAAAAAAAATGCAAATAATAATATAGTCGTATAGGAAAACTAAGTCTAAATAAATGAAGGTTCACTTGCAACGTGAATAAACATAGTTTATCCACAATCAAATTGCTGAATGTACTAAACCAATACTTTAGTGACTTTTTAAAGGGATGGTCCAGAGTGTATATTTAAGGATTAGTTGTGTTTATGGGGTGCAAAGCAATGTGTGCTCATGTTTCATTTGTAAAACATCATGTCATTTTTTCATCTATCTTACTTTGATTATATACAGCTACTCAGCTGACATGAAAACGATATTTTCTAGTTTTTCTGAAAGCCTGCCCTCAAGAGGCTCTGATTGGTCAGCTAACATGATGTGCTGTGTGATTTGTTAATTGGCTCCAGGTCACCAGGAAGCAAACACCTCTAACTAACACGTGATTTGTCGTTGTGTAAATACTGTCAGTCAGTGTAACTGTTAGGTGTATCAGTTTGAGCCTGAATCAGACAGACACATATCTACATTACATATGAACTAACGTTTAAAATATAATATCTTAGTCGACCACCCTTTCAATTAAATTTTTATTTGTTGTCATCCCTAAAGTAGAGTTAAAATGTGTTCTAAAGCAAAAAACTAATACAGATAAATGGATGCAATGCTCCATTTAATGAATAGAAAATATTTTATTATTTGTCTAATTTTGTAAAAATAGAACATAATTTAAAAAAAAAATCTGTATATTGAATAAAATAATATAATTGCATACATATGAATGAAAACCAGTACCGCTTACTTTTGTTTTTGCAAGGAATATTTAAAGATAATATAGAAAAATCATGTCAACATAATATTGTATATAAACTAATAAAAATGACTGTATTTGTAAAACTGTCATGATAATGTGACAGTTTTGAGCGGGTCAATCTGTGCTTTTTAAAACACTATTGGTTGGGTTGTTGGAAGGAAGAGGTTGGGTCAGTTGATCGGTCAGTTAGTCAGTTGACAATCAGTCGACAGCGGCCTCTGGTGGATTTACATGAGAACAGCATGCACGAATGGCAATCACGATAGAAATTTGAGATGAGAAAAAACATACGCTGTGGCCTCTCGTGGATTTGCGAAAACAAAAAACGCAAAAAACATATCTCCTGGGACGTATTAAGCACTCAAGAGAAATGTATAAAAGGGTACGTTTTCAAAATGGGTTGCATTCTTGACATCTATCTTTAGTTGCCTGAAATCTCCTGTGCACCTGCTAACCAGACATAAAAAAAAACAAAAATGCTTTTTTATATGTTTATGGTTACCCATAGATTGCTTCCTAGGAGGATTTTCTCTCTCCCTGTGTGTGTGGGTGTGTGTATAAGTCCCCTAACCCCTCTGCTCAATTCATACTCTATACCATTGAAAAAACACTGATCACAGCCTGGGACAACATTCCTAGTTGTCTCCCCTGACAACTGCCCCCTGCATGGTCAAACCACATTTCCAGAAACAATAAAGCAAAAAAAAAGTTAACAAAAAAGTCACACTTTAGTAACAATTTAGTTTAAGTACCAATTCTTACTATTAACTAGTGGTGTATTAGGATATTTAGGATGTTATTAAAATATTGGCTGCTTATTATTACTTATAAAGTACACGTTTTGCCTGATTTTATTCTACATCCCTAATCCGAACCAATACCTAAACCTAACTACTACCTTAATAATTCTGATACCTCAATAACAATTAATAAGTTACAAAATCTAAGTCTTTTCTTAAGTTGTACTCATAGTTAATGGTTTGATAATAGCGACAACTGTAACTTAAAGTTAAACCATAAAATCATTTAAAAAAGTCCTTTATTACTAGAAATTTAATGGATTTCATGTTTTTTACATCATCTTAAACACCTTTATTTCCCATTGACCAAACATTAAGAGTTTTAGTGATTATTAAAAGAACATAAACAATTTTCAATGGAGCTCTCCACAACATCTCCAGTCAGTTTGCATTGAGCTCACTTGTATTGATGAGTTCAGCTGTTGTGGAGTAATGTGATCGACAGGAACCCACTCGAGCCCCCAAGGGCCCCATTTCTTCCAGCTGATCACAGAGGAATGCACATCAGAGAGGTCTGGCCCAGCCGAATGCAATGTCCAATACTGATCAAGACTTGTTTTAATAGCACTGTAACTGAAAAGAGAGTTCGATCCTCCTGACACTTTTTCTTATCATCATCATCATCATTGCTGAAGTGAGTCAGCGGAGTTTACCTGAAGCATCGGTTTTTATCTGTTTTACTTTCATTTATTGCAGACTACAATAGTGTCTACATTTTGCACTCTGGTAAAGGGCCGCGCGATGTAGTTTCAGCATTAGACAAAATAGTTTAGATAAAACTTTTTTTGCAAAGTTTAACCATAACATAGTGAAAGTTTATCATTTGAATGTGTTATTAAGACTTGTGACTAAGCATTTTAAGAGTGTTTGAAGCACAAGAAAATCACAATATGTTTTTATACAAGGGTTTATTGTTTTTATTTATGAAATGTTTACAAATGATTTAAGGGCATATTATTACTCTACATTCACTTCATAACACTAAAAAATACTGGGTTCCACAGAATTCCTTCATGTTGTCCCAACACAGATTGATTATTCATTAATTTTCCTTCGGCCTAGCCCCTTTATACATCAGGGGTCGCCACATTGGAATGAATCGCCAACTTATCCAGCATGTGTTTTACACAGCGGATGCCCTTCCAGCCCTTTCATTTCACAATATACACAATCCTCAGACACTTTCAGGATTTTTCACAGTTAATTTACTTTGTATAAAATTGTGATAATATATGATGCTTTGCTGATCATCTGTGTCAGAAAAAAAAAACATCTTAATAATGCAGATAAGATTTAATTAAAAGGAACAGTATAATTTACAACCAACCAACAACAACAAAAACCAGACAACTGTTATTATGACAATTATCAATGTGTTGTTGGTTCATCATCCTTATATACACTGTAAAAAGTCTATTAAGTTTCAGTGGTTGAAGTTGTGCTAAATTATTTTTTTAAGTTGACTGAAAAGGCTGGTTAATGTCAAGTTTACATTACAGAATAATTTGGCACAACTTCAACCACTGAAACTTGATAAACTCAAAATGTCTTTGCAGCCAGTTGCTTTAAAATTTTAAGTGTACTCAACTTTTTATTTTTTACTAAACGCTCAAATGAAGAAATCTAAATTGAAAGGCACCTCAACTCAATTTTTTACTTTCATTGAGCAAACTTTTCCAAACATGCTGTTTAATTTTTATGAGTAAACTGAGCTCAAAAATATGTCCACCTAACTTACAAATTTAAACTGAGTTAACGATGTGTAAGTTGGATTTTTTACAGGGTAGCCTCAACGATAATAAATCATGAGACATGAACTTCAATATTTCTGCATTTCTGACTCTGCATCTTTATCAGTACCTATGTATGATGAATCTCTGGGTGTAATATGTCACATTTTACTTTATAATACTCACTAACATAAATAAACTATAGTGTCCTGCATCCACTAATAACAAAAAAATCAGATATGATATCTGAGCTATTCCATGCAAATGTAAATCTTATCATGACAAAAATAAAGTTTTCACTAAAATAGTGAAACCCTTTCTAGGTTTTTTGTGTATGCTTGCATTTTACAGTACAAATACTGAAAATTGCATCTGTCAAAGTTTTCGAACAATTATATTTGATTTACCAAAGTCATACACTTTAAAGTTTTACATCTGTCACCTCCATAACGTAGAGGCGTTACATACATAAAGAAGCTTTTTGCTAATAAATGCAAAAATATAAAATAAAATGAATAATTTTTGTTCTATACTGAGCCTACTCCTTTTCATTAGCGTTATGTCCTTGGGTTGTGTAGTTTAGTTCACCGAATTTCTGCATAGTATGTTGTATTACTCCAAACTCGCACACTTTTTTGGTCACATCCATAATGCATGTTTATCTTCCTCATTTAAAATATTAAAAAATTTTTACAGACTGATATCTTTCTGAACCCACAACTCTACGGTGAGTTGTTTTGGAAAATATAAACAGATGTTTCAATATAATGTTATCATAGACTTTCTCTTTGAATTTATGTTTGAAGTTTTTACAGCAAATGTCACATCCACGTTGGAGTTGCTCATGTGTTGTCATCACAGAATAAATTAAATATTTCAATGTCTGTTTTTTTTCCAAATGTACCGTTGCCCTACTCTGGTTTACCGTAGTAGTATGTCGTCCTGTGGGTGATGAATTATAAACACCCACATTACGGAGTCTCTTACATGCTTCTGTTTTCGTCCTGACCTTATTTCTGTTTCCCGTTTTACCCTCCCAGCCCCCCGGTGAGATGTCTTCCTCGGACGAGGAGAGCCTGAGCGAGCGTTCGTGTGTAAGCGAGCGTTCCTTTCGCAGTGAAAGGTCCGGGGGCTCTCTGTCACCCTGTGCCCACAGCACAGCCGGGCCCAAAGGGGACACTCTGCCATGGAACCTATCCAAACACGAGAGGCGCAAACGCAAGAGTCAGGACTCAGTGCTGGACCCCGCCGAGAGGGCAGTCGTCAGAGTCGCAGGTAAGAGTGTGTGTTTTAAAAAAAAGGGCTTCAGTATTTAATCCTATTAACATTTGTTTTGATCTTGAGGTATAGCTGAAGTTTATGTAATGTGTAGTAATGATCAGTGTTGGGGAAAGTCACTTTAGAAAGTAATGCATTACAATATTGAGTTACTACCTGAAAAGAAACTACTTACTTTACTTAGTTACATTTTTCGGTAGGTAATGCGATACGCTACTTTTGAGTTACTTTTGCGTTAGTTCTTCTGACCTGGCTGAGGTTTGATCTGTTTCAGAATTACAGGGTTTTTCTTCTTCTGTTTTAAATGAAGGAGCTCTGCAATTAACACAGCATCATATATCCTACACCTTCATTTACCTTAAAGAAAAACACATCAAAAAATAACTTCCTTACGCTCAAGCTATACGTCATATATACAGATTAATGAAAGTTTATAGCAGAGATGCCCAAAGTAGGACCCATGGGGGTGGTTCGCCAAGGGTGCCACTTAAACTAGAACCGCCACTTCGTATTAGTAAAGTAAAATCACTGTCCATTGAGACAATCTCCTTTTCCCTATCTTTTTTCCATTCAGATTAATGAGAAAACTTCCATCATAGAAATGTAAGGCTCTATCCTCTTGGTTTCTGTCTGTTCCTGCATTCTCTCATTGAGTGTGGGATTGGTGACTATTTTAATTCAGCTTTTTATTTTGTATAAGCTAATTAATTACACTAAAAAGTAACTTGCATTACATTTTTTAAAAAGTAACTCAACTATTATTACTCAACTTTTAAAAGTTATGCGTTACTTTAATCGTTACTTAGAAAAATTATATTATTACATAACTGCATTTACTTGTAATGCGTTACAATTACCAACACTGGTAATGATGACAATGAAGTGAAGTTTATGTTGTTTTGATATTTTTTATACTAGCAAATTCTACTTATGGTCTTGTTTCCACTTCTAAATAATTCGCATTTTCTAGACAAGTAAAGAAATACTGTTTTGTTTTTGGAAATAAAAAAGTCACAAGGGAGTTTTTTTTCTTAAAACAAGCTAAAAATATCTGCAAATGGGAAAAGTAAAATAAATGTGTTTCAAACCATGAACAAGATTATTTGACTTACTCACTGCAGATTATTTAGCTTTATTGTTTTAAGTTTAATTTATAAGTCTTACCTCATTTCAAACCTGTTTTTTATTTGTTCAGATGATTACAAAATAAGTTTTTTTTAAAGAATATTGTGTTAAATACATAAAATCAAAATAGTCCAAAACATATACTTAACAATGTATGGACAAAAAATAAAGGAAAAAAATTCCTTGATTTTAAATGAATATAAAGTGTAAAATATCTGTTAATTAATAGTTTCCTTATTTTGTGATTCACAAGTGTTTTCCGTTTATTTACGGTTGTGAATTGCATTATGGGACGTTGATCTCTGCTCTGTTGACTTCTGTTGAATATTCAGCTCTACAGTTTAACTAAGTCATTTTTATTGACAATTTTGTAGTTTGACGTAAATAAAATTAAAACATGAATCACAAAATACTGAAAACTGCTGATTTATGGATATTTTTACAGTTATATAAATAGTATATGGCTGAGTGCGTAAATAAATAATATGGTAGAATCATACAATGGCAGACTGCTTGTGTTTTTTGGTTTCATTTACAGTTGATTCATCCAGTAGTTTCAATTCAGGACAGCAGAATTTGACAAAAATTTACAGAAGTTCCCAGCTGTTGAGAAAATGGTCCATTTTGTTGTGTCCTGACTCGTCACATGATTGGATACGAAGCAATCTGGCAACTGTGTGAAGTTGGAAAGTTTTACACGTGGTGCTTTTCTGATACGCATTAGTGTTCAGCTGCACAAGGATCAAGTTCTGTGAAATAAACTGTGATTGAGCTGGACTGAAGGAAAAAAAAGGCAGAATGTTGAGAGCCAAACTGTTTGAGACTGTTTTTAGACACGCTGACTGACTGCTATGGCTTTTCCTGCTGACTTCATTACTGCTTCTGAGTCTCTAACCAATGCTGAACTAAACAGTTGTTCAACAGAAAGAGAATACGGGCTAAAAGCAAAATATTATTTTATAAGACAAATAGTGAGAATACACTAGTCACTGTTTAGTTCGCGAAACGGATGTACGGATATCCAAGGCACATCTGGAATGCTGTGCAGACTGTCACGCTACAGCCTTAACAGAGTTTTCCCTGCCAACCCTAACCTCACTTTTTTACGAGCATGTGTCGAGCTTGGGTCCCTCCAGATTCGCCTCTGTCAGACGTGATCTGTGTTTGTTCCATCAACATTAGCTAGTCTGGGAAGCTTGTTTGTTGTTAGAGGGGAATGCTGGCTCAAATTGTCTGAGCATTATGAATGCTTACATACAGAAATTAAAAACTTAAAATACATGAAATTCATCACACAATTAATATTCTGCATAATTTTCTGTTACTTTGTAAAAAAAAAAAATACAGTTTTTTTGTGATGCCTGCATTTTTTGTGCTTTTAGAAATTTTTATATTTTATTAAAGAAAAGGACATTTCTATATTTTTTTTATTAATTACAGTTGAGGTTTTCCCCCAAGTTCTGTTTAACGGAGAGAAGATTTTGTTTCAACACATTTATAAATATAATAATTTTTAAAAACTAATTTCTTGTATCTTTGCTATGATGAGAGTACAGAATATTTTACTTAATATTTTCAGGATTATTTTTCAGCTTATAGTGCAATTTAAAGGTTTAGTTAGGTTAAGTAGGCAAGTTTGGTCAATTAGGTCACTATAACAATGGTTTGTTCAGAAGACAATCGAAAAAGAATTGCTTAAGGGGGCTAATAATATTGACCTTAAAATAGTTTTGAAAAAAATAAACTGCTTTTATTCTAGCTAAAATAAAACAAATACTTTCTCCAGAAGAAAACAATATTATTGGAAATACTGTGAAAAATTCCTAGCTCTGTTAAACATCACTTGAGAAATATTTTAAAAATAATGCTAAAAAATGACAGAAAGGCTAATAACTTTGATCTGTATTCACACAAAACCTTTGCTACTTTTCTTACTTACTTATGCGCTCCACCTTTTCCAAAGTATGGGCTGCCAAAGGTTGATCTCCAGAGGTGTCCTGGGCCAGTCTTTCTACTTGTCCCCAGGTGTAACCCATCCTTGTGATGTCTGCTTCGAGGTTGCCTTGCCAGGTGTTTCTTGGACTGCCTCTCTTCCGCTTCCCTTGGGGGTTCCATCTGAAAGACTGTCTGGTGATGCTAGTTTACTACTTCATCGCTGTTTAATAATGAAAAAAATCTAATTTGACAAAAAATAGACACAACAGGGCATTGAAACATAGACATTACAGGGTGCCTTTTTTTTTTACCCCTTTTACAGGATGTAAGATAAGCCTTTGGTGTTTGCAGAATGTGTCTGTAAAGTTTCAGCTCAAAATACTTATCAGATCATTTTATTATAGCCTCCAGAATTTGCCCATTTTGCTGTTTGAGTATATTGTAGCTGTTTTTGTAACCTGTGGCTTTAAATGCAAATGAGTTGCTTCTCCCTGCCCACCGCTCCGATATGCATGTCTGCTTCTCATCATGCGTTACATCAGATAAACAGCAGTCAGTGATAGAGAGACACAGATGAAGCTGAAATATAACTCATCAGTCCAAAATACAAATGACAGCTTTTAATATGCCTAAATTATTTCATGTTGATTAAAGATAAAAAAATTACTTCAACCGTATTTACTAATGCATTCTAATTTTTCGAAAGTGTATAATATTTTAACGAACTTTGCCTTGATTTGCACGCTGATGTCTTCTGCTTTGTCCCCTATTCGTAAAGTGACACTGTAAGTTAAAAATCTGTTTAATTTACCACATTTAAATAAAACATTTTGTTTCAATTGTGTTTGCCCTAGTTTGGGCATCTTTGCTTTAGATGCTCAAGCTTTTTAAGTTTATCATTTAAAGAGATTATGATTTAAGATTCATCAGCCGAAAGGAAAATCGTTATTAAAGTGATTCATAAATAAACTGTTATTCCAAGGAAGGGCGGCATGGTGGTCCAGTAGTTAGCAGTGTCACCTTACAGCAATAAGAAGGATGCTGATTCAAATCCAGGCTGGATCAGGAGGCATTTCTGTGTGGAGTTTGCATGTTCTCCCCGTGTTGGCTTGGGTTTCCTCTGGTTTCCCTCACAATCCAAAGACTTGTGCTTTAGGTGAAATGGATGAAGTAAATTGGCCGTAGTTTATGAGTCTTTCCCAGTACTGGGTTGTAGCTAGAAGGGCATCCGCTACGTGAAATATATGCCGGAATACAGAATCGTACCCCTAATAAATAAGGAACTAAGCCGAAGGAAAATGAATGAATGAATTAATGTATGAATAAATGTAATAATTCCTCTGTGCCTTAAACAATATAGTTGTGATGTGTTCTGTTAATCTTTTTAGAAATATTTTGATCATCATAGTTGTGGTGTGAGACATTTATTAGTATGGCGATACAGAGGTGTCTGTGGATCTGCCTGAGTCTGTTATTATCACTGGTTTTTCAGGCAGCTCAAAGGGCGCCTCAGAATGAATCCTTCAATCCCCTTGTTGCCATGGGTTACCTGTTTGCTTTTCCAGTCACCATTAGTTTCCATGGCTATGAAGCAAGAGGAGAGGAGACTGAAAAAAGGGCCAAAGCCTGATAAACAAACAGTGAGGTACACTTTAAAAGATCGTGTGAATATCAATTTGAGTTCGGTAAAAGACAGAGTAGTTATGTGGAGGTCAGTTGAAATAAATTAATGAAAGAAGCAAAGACACTGCAGGGTAAAAAAGGCTGAGTAGTTTTCACTAGGGCTGCACAATATATCATTTCAGCATTGATATCGCCGTATGCGAATCTCCAAAATCACATCGCAGGATCTCAAGTGTCTTCAAGTGAATTTAATTAATTTAGAGACAAGAATTTATAAAGTTTGCCTTAACATTAGATTATTGAATTTCTGTACCTCAGTAGGGGAGATTGTGGATATAAGTAACAAATCGATTTTCTCGAAGCCCTGACAACATTTGCTTTTCAGGCTATAACAGCACAGTGTCCCGTGGTTAGGTCTGAATTTCAGTTTTTAAGTGCAGAATGTAAATTATTGTAGCGTTTTGTTTTTCCTTATCACAGGTCGTGTTTTTCTTTTCGTGTATCACAGTAATTATCAATCTACAGGTTATTTATTGCAATAACACATTTTGGATTGCTTTTGAAGCATTTGATGGAAGTGATATTTAAAATGAAAATGCAGTTTAATATCTTTGCAAAAATAAAGGACAAAATATGTTTGCAGTGAACACTAACAAGGTCATAGTCAGTATTTTAAATAAACAAGATTAAACCAATAAATCTAGCAATAAGTGTTGTTACTTTTGTCCGACCCGTGCGTTACTTTCCTTCCCTGCTTACTGGGTCAAAAGTTATATTGGAGTTGTTCTACAGTGATACAAAAACAACAACAGATTTTTATTGACCACACTTATGAGTTAATAACCACAGCAAAAGTATATTTCTGCTAAAAACATTCTCTTTTAAAATGAGGTTTTTATGAAAGATGGTACTTTCATTCCCACTGTCCCCTACTGTTAGACTCCAACTAAAACCATAAAGTGCTGTTTATTTGATATTTTTTATCTTTGTTAGATTGTTTTCATCTGTGCTTTTCTGCTTTATTATATATATATATATATATATATATATATATATATATATATATATATATATATATATATATATATATATATATATATATATATATATATATATATATATTTATATATATTATTTTTTTTAGTATAATTTTGTACATTCCATGCAGATGGACTCTCCTACCCCTCTCCTATTATTAGTTGAAATCAGAATTACAGAATTATTAGCCCCCCTTTTCCAAATGATGTTTAAAAGAGCAAAGAAATTTTCACAGTATGTCTGATAATGTTTTTTTCTTTTGTTTAGTTTTATTTTGGCTAGAATAAAAGCAGTTTTTAAAAACCATTTTAAGGTTAAAATTATTAGCCCCTTTGAGCTATATTTTTTCGATAGTATACAGAACAAACCATCGGTATACAATAACTTGCCTAATTACCCTA